>NC_068394.1:733673-1001173 GCF_023724105.1 Carassius gibelio | reverse complement strand
TTTACTAAAAATGCAACAATTTCTTAATCAGTGTACAGACAAATGTCTTTTCCCCAAAAAGTTATCTGTCAAAATAAAGGACAGGTAACGAATAGCAAAAATGCATGTTGTTTTTAAAATATAAATAAAAAAAAAATAGGCATAATATATGAAAATATTGACATTTTGCATATTAATCCATGTAGCCTACCCCCTAAAATAGGCTACCACTTTTAATGCTCCGATGCAAAGTAAACCACAATTTCTTTTGAATAATATAACACATAATTCATATAATATGAATAATACTGCACACCCCTTTTAAATGTGTCAAATCTAAAATATGGTTTAATACCATGTAGCTTAGAAAATATAAGCACAGAATCCTACTTGAATTCGTTCTAAGAAATGCACATAACTTTATAAATACCAAACTTTCATTTGTGAATATTAAATATTAAATTTATGAAATTTTAACTAAAATTAAAAGTGTTTTTCTTTCATTTTCCGTGACTGAATCCATCAAATGTAACACATCAGAGAGGCAAAACTGACGTCTATTTGCGAAAATGTGCTTGTTTGATAACTTGTGGTTAAAGCGCCACTCAGTGGTCAAAGGCTGCAAATGCACTTTACAGACGCCGCGGCGGAGGTAGAATGGGGCGTTTTGGATGTCTACCTACTGTAGCTTGGCATATTCATTATTATTATAATTATTAAAAATGAAGTTTTGTTTTAAAATGTTACACTGTAAATATGTATGATCTGTACGTCATTTCAATTTGTTTTTATATTAATCAAAAATAAGTTGAACAATTTCACATTTTTAAAAGTTACAAGAAATGTAACTTTCTTTTTTAAGTTGGTTTAATGTAATTTAAGTAGAAATTATTTAAGTACTATAAAGTGGATAATACTTACATTTTTAAGTCAATTGGTGGAAATTTTATCAGTGTAATATTTAGTATGATAAAGAAAAAAAATCAACAAAAAGGAAATAATTTCATAGCAATGACCCCTCTAGACACTCACACATAATTATATATATATATAAAAAAAATCATGATATTTGTACGTGTTTATTTTTGCTTTGTAGAGTTACACACACACACACACACATACACATACACATTTTCTATATTTTTTATTTTATTATTTAGTTATATTGTTTATTTAACATTTTATTTATTTTTAACCAGTGCACTTGATTTTGGAGTTATTCAATAAGAACTTTTGTTGAATATGGTATAAAAATATTCAAAACGATAACAATCTAAAATAATTAAAAAAAAACCGTTTTAAAACATGTTTTCATCATATTGGAAAATTTTTGTTGCATTGACCCAATTATAAATCGTTAATCTTTACTGTTTTTGTTTTCCAGTTTGTGTGCATCGCTTTAAGTGCTGTGATATCAACACGTCCGAGGGTCTGGGTCGAGCCTGGTGGCATCTGAGGAAGACCTGTTATCAGATAGTGGAGCACAGCTGGTTTGAGTCCTTCATCATCTTCATGATCCTCCTCAGCAGTGGAGCACTGGTGAGCATTTATCTGACATTTTTAGTTTGTGATGAATGTTAAAACTTGTTTGCGCAACTTGTTGCATTGAGGTCAGTCACAGTAGTAGGATTTGTAGCTTAAGGCAAGAGACTACAGGTGAAAATTTTAACTAACAGATAACACATACTTTCCCCGTTTATTAATCACAGTATATAAAGACAATTGCTTTGTTTTAAAAGGGTTCTAAAATGTTATGTTCACACAAATAGGACATGATCAAATTAAATGTGCACTAATTTGCGAACCTTTCCAGAGATTAATCTGAACATTGGAAAAAGACAGGTTCAGATTTTTTATTTGATTTTACTGGCATATTAATGTTAAATATTTTTACTGAGGGGATTTTCGATATCTATTTTTATCACTCCATAAATTACAAAATACTGTAAACAGACATGAAAAATACATTATCGCTTTGTTTTTAGGAATAAAGTGCTGTATAAAATAAGGTGAATGATAAATCAACAAACCCCACAGTAAAAATCTTCAGAATATAGAGAGGAATAAAACTGTAAGTTTTGGTGTTTGTAAGTGATGATGAAGTGGAGATAAAACTCACAGCTTTTAAAAAGTATGCATTTTCACCATGTATTCAGAAATAAAATGCAGTATAAATCAGTGTGAATTATATATGAACAAATCCCTCAGTAAATTCCTTCAAAATATAGAGAGGAATAAAACTCTAAGTTTTGGTGTGTGTACGTGATGATGAAGTGGAGATAAAACTTTTAAAAAATGTGTTGTAATTGAAATTTACAGACGCGAATAGATAAAGTGCAATAAAATAAACACTTAAAAGTCCGGACACTTAATAAAGAGGGAAACTTAAAGAAATATATCATCCAAAAATGACAATTCATCATTTACTCATCCAAAAGTTGGTCCAAACCAGGGTTATTATAGTTTCCTAAAACTAAAGCCATAAAAAATTATTTGAAATAAAAAACATAGTTACTGAAATAATATATGTATATAAAATTTAATTTCACCTAGTTTCCAAGGCAATATTTATCTTTTTTCATTTTAATTTAGTTTAACTTGATATACTAAAATAACTAAAATAAAAATTAATGAATACTATATAGACTATATAGAAAAAATGGCCAAAAACAACTACATTACTAAAACGTTAACTAGTATTAAGAGAAATGGAATTTAATTCAAAATATTAATTAAAACTATCATATTTTCTAATTTATACTTAATTATACTAAAATAAACACTTAAATTAGTATGTTGGCTGTTTTCTTTCCATTAGTCTGAAAGAAGACATGTTTTGGAAGCAAAATCACAATCTTGAGCAGTGCTTGATAAAGCAATGTTTTGCTTGTAGTGTCTCAGTAAAGACGTCTTTCTTGTGCATTAGCTTGCTTCACTGACCTTTATGACAGCATTGACTTTAAACCAAGCACAGTAGCTGTCTCTATCAGTGTGTGAAAGGCAGGAAGTGGCAGCTCACTTCCTGCTAGCTGGCCTGTGGCGGCTGACGGCCTGCTGACTGGTCAACAGAAGCAAATGTGCAGATGTCAGATGACACTAATCTACATCAACACGTGCCACAGGCTGTTAGCCGTGTTGAGAAATAATCCAAGTCTTACTCATTCTTTCATACAGCCACTGTTAGTGCTAAATTAACACCACTATTGATTTGTTGCCAGAGATTTTGTGTTTTATTGCTTTTTAAAGCAGTTATTGGTCTTTACGTTTCATGGTGAGTAATTTTCATTAATACATCACTGAACATTTTTATTGAATTGGATCATTATGTCATAATTGGGGATCATTATTTTTTTCTAAATACATTAATGCTTTTATGCACCAAGGATGCATTCTTTTGCTCAACAGTGCAACTAAATACATGCATAATGTAGTAAAAAAAATGTAATAAATGTTTTTCTTTTGAACTTTCTATTCATCAGTAAAATGCAGAAAGAAGTAGTTCCGGCTACAATGTTCTTCCGCAAGATGCAAGCAGTCCTGTTTATTAACCGCTAGAGAGTCAAAGTTACCTACCGCAGCTTTAATGAAGGTTATTGTGTTAAACGCAACATGAAATACTTTCATAATCCATTTGTATTGCAATATAATCTTTACCACAACTTGACATAAAAAATATAAAGCATGACCTTTTATATATTAGCAGTTGATTAGGTAGTGAACAGTGTCTCGAGGATAAAAAAAAAAAATTACAAAGAGAATTGTTTGTTTTCATTAATAATAACATGCACCAATGAATCATGCGTAATAAGACCAGGAAGACGCCAAATTGTTTTTGTGTTGACTCTTTGTGAGATTATGCAAGACAGAAAACAGTAAATGCCAGAGCGAAAAACATATTCCCACTGCATAATATTATATAAGTCTGTGCATTTCCTTAAAGATCAGAGTCCAGCGTGTGTGAATCACAGAGAAGGGCTAATGTCAGAGCTCTGTCTTGCGGCCGGGTGCCAGGTGTGTGCAGACCGGCTGGTATTTTAGTGGCATTTACCAGCAGCTTCAGCAGGCAGCTGTTCTCTCAGACGTGCACTTGAATGATTACACATGAAAACAGAAAGTAAGCAGAAAATGAGAAACAGCATAAGCTGCAAAAACCAGCGGCGAGTCCGGTGGACGCAGATGTTCGGCTGGACATCGGTGCACATATGTGCAGTAGAGTAGAACCGCTCAGACAAACAGTCTGGATGCTTAATAAAGAGGAAGTAGATCATCCAGGAATTGAAATTCATCATTTACTCATCCTAACAGTGGTCCAAACCAGGGTTACTATAGTTAACTAAAACCAAACTAAAACCAACAAAATGCCATTTCTCATTTTCATGTTTTAGTTAACTAAAATTAAAACCATAAAACCATTTTAAAAATATATATTTATATACTTAAATGTTAACTGATATAATATATGTATACATAAAAAATGAAAACAAAAAAAATAAAACTAACTACCATAAAAATAAAAATGGAAGACATAAAAATAAAAATGTGAATATTAATAAAAAAATATAATTGTTAGTTTAGTTATACTATATTAAAATACAAATGATCCAAATAAGGGTTATTATAGTTAACTAACATAAAAAAATATTTCATTACTTGAAATAAATAAATGTTTATTGAAATAAATAATAAATAAATAAATGCATTTTTTTTTTCGTTTTTCATCAAATTGTCTGATACAGAATCTTTCTTTTAGTTTTAGTTTAAAGTAGCTAAAAACTAAAATTTTTATAAAAATCAGCAAAAAACAAAAAAAAAACAAATTGTAGATGCACTAAAACTAAAGTTATTTTGGTACATCAGTTTAAACTAAATTATGTTTGATTTGGTAAATGTTGCTTTAGTAATTAACTGAAATAAAAATATTTTATTTTATTTCTATTTTATTTTATTTTTTATTGTTTTTAAATTATTTTTTTCCAATTACGTTTATTTTAGTTTAAGTATTTTTTTTTTTTTTTTTTTTTTTTAAGGTATTAGTTTTAGTTAACCCTGATAATAGTATCTCAGTGATACTAAAACACCATTAATCTAAACCTTAATTACTTCATTTCTTTATAATATGGCACATTATAATCTAAACATCACTTTAATAAAATGTTCCTGCTGCTTTTCCATCATATTCCTGTAGATTGTCCCAGCCCGTCCTCATTCAGTTGACTGTTGATTGTGTTAATAACATGAATGTAAATGAAGTGCTGGATGTCTTCAGAAGTCTTCCTCAGCTTGTTCTGGACGTGTGGTTTGTTAACACACTGCTGCTTCTGTGTCTTTCTGTTTAAAGGCATTTGAAGACATTTACATTGAACAAAGGAAAGTGGTCAAAGTGGTGCTTGAATACGCAGACAAGATCTTCACCTACATCTTCATCTTGGAAATGGGTCTGAAGTGGATCGCCTACGGTTTCAGGAAGTACTTCACCAACTACTGGTGCTGGCTGGACTTCCTCATTGTGGACGTAAGTGCATCAATTTACTTTCCCAGCGTTTGATTGCAAAGTGCAGCAAATTAATAACAGCAGAAGTGCTTCATTATAAAACATTTAAAATCCCTGAAAGATTGAATGAGCAACTTTTCTGTTGTAGAATAATCAAATCATCTGTATTTCATCAGTAACATTAAAAGATGATCATTCATAATTGTTATATCATATTGTTTTGCTGTTGTTGAGCTGCAGATTCCGTCCAGTGATACAGTGCTGTTTGTTCTGGCCCTTTATCTCAGTATTTGTTGGTATTTGTGCATATGTTTGGTTTAATTCTGATACAATAAGAACCTTTACTGAAAAAAAAATGCTTTAGGATTTACTTACAAAAAAAAAAAAAAAAACACTTAGAAAATGCTAAATGCCGAAGCAAAGGCAACACACTGAATTAAACATAAAATTATGATGCAGAAAACTACAATAGTTAATTCTTGTTAAAAAACTCCATTAAACAAAAAAAACACGATATATATATATATATATATATATATATATATATATATATATATATATATATAGTATATATGTATGTATATATGTATATATATATATATATATAGTTGCATGATAATCATGATAGAAACATGTTAGCGACATACTAGCAACATGCTAATCATGCTAGAAACATGCTAGTTGCATGATAATCATGCTAGAAACATGTTAGTGACATACTAACAACATGCTAATCATGGTAGAAACATGCTAGCAACATGCTAGCGACATACTAGCAACATGTTAATCATGCTAGAAACATGCTAGCAACATGCTAATCATAGTAGGAACATGCTAGTAACATGCTAGCGACATGCTAGTCTTGCTAAGTTTGTATTTGTGCATATGTTTAATTGTTGGTTTAATTCTGATACAAAAAGAACCTATACTGAAAAAAAATGCTGTAGGATATACTTAAAAAAAACACTTAGAAAATGCAAAATGCCAAAGAAAAGGCAACACACTGAATTAAACATAAAATTATGATGCAGTAAACTAAAATAATTAATTCTTGTGAAAAAAAACTCCATTAAACTAAGAAAAACAATGTATATATATTAGTTAAAAAATGGAGACCTGAAATTTATGATTTTTATTTTTATTTTGCCACAATTTTGTGGAAAAATGTACATCATATCAAATGTAAAAAAAAATTATAATAATTACAACAGTTTTAGTTGGAAATTTCATTTTTATGTTTTATTTTCTATGCTCGAAAAGGATTAACAGCCATTGAATGGATCACAACTAGTCTATTTAAATCCCCTAAAAATACAAAAGAGGGTTGAAAACATTTATGCATGAAAAATGTATGTCTGCTGTGCATATGTTGAACTATATACAAATATTAACAGGATCATGTTAGCAGGCAATAACTATTGTATTTTCCCTCATTAGTCTATTTTTCTAAGCTTACACACTATATTTTTAAGCAGATCATTCATCTGTTCATCATTTAATAATGTCATTCATGTGTGACCGAAGGGCCAAAACAACCACGACTGCATCACTGTCCAGGTTGTGCTGTGTAACTGATCTGTGCTTTTATATGGATGTGAGGTTTATTTTTGTGACTCCGTTCGATGAGAATAAAAGAGAAGGTTAAGAGAGCTGTGCATTCAGGACTGCAGGAGACTGTGAAGTTGTGATGTGAAAGGTGAAGTGTGTAATTATTTTTGATGTTGTAATCTGTTTGCTGATGCAAGTGTTGCAGAAATTACACACTTCACCTCCACCTTCACTGCAGCATGAAATACTGATCGAATACAGTCTCTTCAGATTAGACTTCATGTTATGCAATTTATTGATGCTTGATGAGATGATGTAAAAAGTGCTTAAAATATGTATTTAAAAGCACAGAAGTATGTTAAATTCCTGTAGCTTATACAACGGTCATGGGTTTGATTCCCAGAAGATGCATGAAAAATTATGTATGAAATGCTGTATAATTCACTTTGGATAAAAGTCAAATTTTAATATTTAGAATAAATTACATTGAGTACTTTTAATAGACTTTGCTATGAAATCAAAATATATTTTTTTTTTCAAAGATTGACTGTAATACAACAATGCCAGTTTTATTTATATGAATAATATGAAACAATTTATTTAATTTACTTATTAGTGAAAAATATTTAAAATATGAGTGGATATTATTTAGAGTAAGCCATTAAGTTTTGGTTAATATTAATTTCATTGTATTATTTATAATAAATTACATTAAGGATTTTTAAAGCTGTTAAATGCACATTAAATGCATATACTTTGCACTTTATATTTATATATATATATATATATATATATATATATATATATATATATATATGACTGCACCATTGATTATTATAAATAATATGAAATTTGAGATTCCAGTATTTATAATAAATGAGACTTAAATAAATAATTTATTATAAATGCATCTAAATGCACTTTTTAGTTTGGCATTGAAATCATTGATTTTTTGTTTTGTTTTTGTTTTTAATTATTAAGACTGACTGGAACATGAACAAAACATGTGATTAACATGAATAATATGAATATTGCAATATTTTTTATGTGATTACACACACACACACATATAAATATATATTATATAATTTTTGGAATTTAATATTTGTACAATGTGAAATTGTATTTGATATGTTATTATTATATTATATATTATTATAATATTTATGATGAATTACATCATTACTTTTTTAATTTTTAATTGTTTAATGCATTTACTTCTGCACTGAAAGTTTTTTTTTTTTTTCATTTGATTAATATGAATAAAATTATGAGATTTTATTATTTATAATGAATAAGATCAAGTACTTCTAAAGCTTCTAAACCCACATGAAATGCATTTACTTTTTACATTTTTAAAGACGTGAACACACCAATCCCATTTGATTGATGAGGAACTTATGAACTTCACAGAAACTAAACGAGCTATAATTCGCTTCATGCAGGTGTCAGTGATTGGTCTGGTGGCACGTGTGGTCAGTTATGATCAGATTGGCTCTATGCGGGTTCTGCGGACGTTCCGGGCGCTCCGGCCTCTCCGCGCTGTATCTCGTTTTGCCGGGATGAGGGTAAGAGCCGCTTGACTCGGGCCCGCCACCGAAGAAAACATCTGACTCAATAAACAGCTGTCCTTCTAAACCTCTCCTTCTCAGGTCACAGAGGAGGGATGAAACAACCACCACTGGTGCTTAAAACAGCATTCCTCCTTAACAGGTCTCCAGAACCAGACGATTAACCCCTGATTTTCCTCCTAGCGCTGCAGTCTGACGCGTCGTTTCCTTCCGCAGGACTGTAGCAGGTGTGATGTTACTGCTTTCCTAACGCTGCATTTCTGTCTTCTCTTTCTCCTCGGCTCTCTGTCACTCAGGTGTCTATCGTAAGCCTTGTAGCAAACACGCTGGGCTACTCGGACTTTTCTGCCATCAAATCTCTCCGAACGCTTAGAGCCCTCAGACCGCTGAGAGCACTGTCCCGGTTTGAAGGCATGAGGGTAAGATACACTCGTCTCTCTGTCTGTCAGTGCAACAGGTTCAACGAGCGATTTTCGGCTGAGTATTTTTTCAGGGAGAGATTAGAATCTTCTCAAGACTTTTTAAACCAGTCTGTGGTGGTTTTATGGTCTTATGCTCTTAATGTTTTAATGCATTTTTGGTTCCCCTAAGAACTTTTCAGTGAACGAAGCGGAACGTTTTAAACCTTTTTCCACTTTAAAGAACTTTTGATAAATGGAAAAGTTCCAAAAGTTTTTACACTTTTAAAAATAAAGCTTCAAAAGGGGTTCTTACACTGATACCGTAGAACCATTTTTGGTTCCCTAAAGAACCTTTAGTAATCAATTCTTAAAAGAACCATTGTTTTCTTCATGTGAAGAAAATGTATTGATCTAAATAGCTTTTTTTTCCATTATAAAGAACCTGGGAATGTTCCATGGACGTTAAAGGTTCCTCACGGAACCAGTAGAATCAGCCAATCGAGAGCCTTTATTTGTACTAGCATTGATGGTTTCATGAAGAACCTTTCAAAACAGGTTCTTTGATTTATTAAAATGTTCCTCACACTAGGCAAAGATGGTTCTTTTAAGAAATCAATTTTTAAAATAAAAGCTTCAGTAGGGGTGTTCTGTAGCTGTTCTATAGAAGAACCATTTTGGGTTCCCTGGAGAACCTTTAGTGATCAGTTCTAAAAAGAACCATTATTTTCTTTTGTGAAAAACACAATGATCTAAAGAACCTCTTTTCACTCTAAAGAACCTGGAAAGATTCAAAGGTTCTTCATGGAACCACAGATGCCAATAAAGACCCTTTATTTTTAGGAGTGTATTGGCATTGATTGTTCTAATGAAGAACCTTTAACATCTATGAAAACCTTTCATTGCACAAATGTTTCTTTAGAACATTAAAAAGTTCTTCAGACCAGGAAAGAAGAGCTGTTCACTGAAAGGTGCTTTAAGGAACCAAAAGTGGTTCTTCTATGGCCTCATTAAAAATTAATTAATACATTAGAATTATTTTTAAGAGTGTAGAACCCTTTTTGGTTTCCCAAAGAACCATTAGGAGAACCATTTTCTTGGTGTGAGGAACATTTAATTATCTGAAGAACATTTCTCCACTATTTAGAACCTGGGAAGATTCAATAGATGTAAACTGTTCTTCATGGAACCACGAGAAGCCAATAGAGAGCCTTTTTTGGTTTATGGTTCTATGAAGAACCTTTAACATCAATTAAACCTTTCAACCTGCACAAAATGATCATTGTATTGGAAGAGGGTTCTTAAGATTATTAAAATGTTCTTCACACTAAGAAAAGATGGTTCTTCAAAGAACTTTTCACTGAATGATGCTTTGGGCAATTATTATTAAATTCTTTTTTTGGAAGAACCAATTTTTGTTCCCTAAAGAACCATCGAGTGAACAGTTCCTTAAAATAAATAAATAAATAAATAAATAAGTAAATGTTTTGGTATGAGGAACATTTTAAAAATCTAAAGAATCTTTTTTTTTTTTTTTGTGCAGTTGAAAGGTTCGATGGATGTTAAGGTTCTTCATGAAACCAGTAAAAGCCAATAAAGAATCTTAATTTTGAAGAGTTTAAGAAGCATCCAGAACCCTCTAAAACCATCAACCCAGACCATCTTAGACTGGTTTAACCCCGGTTACTGTCTTAAATCTGCTGTTTGATTGCTTGAACAGTTCATTAAAATCTTATTAATGGCATATAAAGAAATATCAGTGATCTGAAACGATGTTGATGTCACATTTCAGCTCAAAATATTTTGATTCTGATTTTGAGGAATATATATATTTATTATCACATCTTATACCAAATTCTTATAACAATAATGGTTAAAAAAAACTTTTTTTTCTAAATATATATAGAGAGTATTTTTGTACTCCCTTTTATTTCTGCTGATATCAATGCATTTTTTTTTGTTTTATTTTTTTACATTAATGTGAATTTAATGAGAATATATAAAATGAAACTGTGGGAAAAACGTTTAATTGTGATTTAAATAATTCTGCAACAAAAAATCATAATAGTCCTTAAAAAAAAGAAAGAAAAAAAAGAGGTTAATTAAGAAAAGCTTGATTTCTAGTGTGAAATGTGACGTGTTTTCATCAGATTGAAGTAAAGTCCTGGTTTTGTTTGTGTTGGTGTATTTCTCCCCATCGATCCGACAGTAACTCCACTAACACTGCGCTGGGTTTACAGCATTAATGCTCATATTCTCATGCTCTTCTGTTTAATCAAGTCTGATCCGTTTAATCTTCCTGCAGTCAGACTCTGAAAGGTGACGTCTCATTAACTGCTGGAGGCTTTACACGGGAAATGGAAAACACTTTTCAGTATTACGCTGTGAATCAATGGGATCATTTAGTCAAATAACCCATAAATGTAAAAAAAAAGAAAAAATATATATATATATATAAAGTGAAATCTTAATTGGATTTTAATTAAATAACGAATAAAACATATAACTACACATACATTTATTGTAACAAAAATATTACATAATACAGTGATGTACAGGTAGATTTTCATGGATCATATTAAAATTTATAAAATTAATAAAACACAAAAAAAGAAAATAAATGTAAAAATACAATATCTAAAATATTAATAAATGTATGATAATTAATAGAGTGACCCTTTGAGTAGATTTCCACCGATAGATGATATTAAAACTAATAAAATATTTATAAGAATAAAAATATAAAATTAAATATACATTTATTTTAATTAAAATATCACATAATAAGGTGATATTTAGATGTTTCACCAATGGAAAATATTTAAAACAAAAGAATAAAAACTAGAACTAAATATAAATGTGTTATAATTAATATATATATATAATATATTAGAAATTTATAAATAATATTAAAAATTATAAAATACAAATAAGAATGAAATATATCATTCAAATTGTATTATGATTAAAGTATCACTTATACTAATTATTTATCTGAATGTGTTTTTATAATTAAAATACTCCGAAGTAGATTTTTCATTGATGGATAATATTAAACTTTATCAAATAAATAAATGATAAGTAGATGTGAATGTATTATAATTAAAAGCTCATTTGGAGGACTTTTTCTGGCGTCCAGTGTTATCTTCTTTTTCCTGCAGTTGCATGTATTTGTGCAACGTGTTTGATTTGCTGTCAGTATTACAGGGTGTTAGCGTGGTGTGTGTGTGTGTGTGTGTGTGTGTGTGTGTGTGTACAGTAGATTATTAAATGAGCAGAAAGCGGCGGATGATGAAGCAGTGTTCTGGGAAACACCATCAGTATTCTGGATAATTGAATGTCAGAAACGCTGTTAGCACGTGTGTGTTCTCCATCGCTCACAAACTCAGTGTTATCTTCATCTCCTCCTCATCCTCACACACACACACCAGACAACACCACGATCACATATTCATTTGATCATTTATACAGTGATATTTCAGCCAGAGGAGATTTAAGGCATTGAGAATCACAGATACATTAAAAAAACTATTCTGAAATAGTGTTTAAATATCCAAATGAGGCGTTATTTAATTACATCTGCACTAATTTCCAGAACATTAATCTGAACATTGCATAAAAACTGAATTAAAATCTTTTAGTTTTAAATGCAAGTACTGAGTTATTATTAGTATAATAAATAATTATAATAAAAAGAAAATATATTTTTTTGTTCATTTTCTGTTTTTATTTTAATTTCATTATTATTTTTATTTTTTATGAGTTAAATGTCATTTTTATAATTATATAATATACATATTATTATATGCATATTTATATTTTTTATAAGTATGCACTTTTCTGATGCATTGATATATTTTTATAATTTTAATAAGATTTCGAATTCATTTTTATTTTTATATTTGCTTTTATTTATTTCAAATTTTGTTAAAGTTTTAGTAATTTGTTGTCTGTTTTTTTCTTTTTTAATATATGTTTATAGTTCTCAGTTATTTTATTATTATTTATTTATCTATTTATTGTTATTTTAATATTTTTATTATTATTTGTTTTTTTTATAATTTTTTTACTAAATTAAAATGAAAAATGTCAGATTTCGTTCATTTCAGTTCAAATGTATTTTAATTTAAAAAAATTAATTGTATTATGGTCTCAGTTTTAGATTTGAAACTAAAGTAAATGAAATAAACTACTAAAGTAACTGTAACTAAAAATAATAATAAATATAATAATTAAAGAAACTAAAAAGTCTATTTTGGATGTTGTCTTTCCACTAAACAGCTACTAATTTAAAAATAATAAAATAAAATGTGTTTTGGATGTTTTCTTTCACGAGTCTGAAACTGAAAGTGTATGACAGACAGTATTTGTGCCTGAAGTGTCTTGAGAAATGTAAGTGCATTAGTGCTGATGTAGTGTTGTGTTTGTGATCTCTGTGCGTCTGCAGTTCTGTCCTGACTGAAGTCAACAGCTCTGCTTTAGTTTCGTTCGCTCAGTGAGAGCGAGGAGAGGCGAGGAATTCCCCGTCCACTGGCCGTAGATCAGATTAAACGTCACGCCGCTTTACAGTGACATCCAGAAAGAGCTGTCTCTCTCAGACCTGCATCAAAACAACATCTGATTTATTTAAAAATGATATATATATAGTATGTATATATGTGATATCCTTTTTTTAACTAATACAAAAATAACATATTTAGAAATATTAATGCCTAAATTTAAGATTTATTTATTTGATTACACACTTTTAGCATAAACAAATTCATAAACTAACCATGTGCATTTTATTATTAAATTAAATTAAATTAAATTAAATTAAAGTACCTAAAAAAAATTAAATAATAATTATTAAAATCAAATAAAAAAAATTAAATTACATAATTTATATTTAATTTATATTTAATTTAATTTAATTTAATTTAATTTAATTTAATTTAATTTAATTTAATTTAATTTAATTTAATAAAATAAAAAAATTAATTTAATTTAATTTAATTTAATTTAATTTAATTTAATTTAATTTTAATTTAATTTAATAAAAGTACCTAAATAATATTAATAATTATTTAAATAAAATCAAATAAAAACAAATAGTTAAAAATAAATGATACCTTTTTAATTTTTAGTTAGTTAGTTAGTTAGTTTCATTTATGTTTGGCTGACAAATATGAATCACATTACATTATAAGTTGCAATTAGATTGAAAATTATGTATGCATTAATATATTATTATTTAAATAATCTCCATTTATAGATTTTAATGCGCAAACACACACACGTAATATACACACACACACACACACACACACACACATATATATATATATATATATATATATATATATATTACATGTGTGTGTGTGTGTGTGTGCATGCATATTAATAAATAGTAGTAGTAGTGAAAATATGTATATTATTTATTGGTTAAATATCAAAGTCTATATATGCATTGCTCCTAAAACAGATTCATGCATTTGTTTTTTGATGTTGGGGTGAAGCGTGACCTATAGGCATGTGTTTAACCCGTACTTCCCCGATGCATTTGATCCGGTAGAGTTCAGCTTTTAATAATGTTCATGTTTTATGAATGACATTTAAAGTGCGTTGACATTCGCTGTACGTTATCAGGAGTTTGTGCATAAATGCCAGTCGCCAAAGGCCGTTCATAAATCACGCACGCTCTCTCTCTCGGTCAGTGATGTGACGGATGCTGTGTCTCCGTCGTAACCAGGTGGTGGTGAACGCTCTGATCGGGGCGATCCCGTCCATCATGAACGTGCTGCTGGTGTGTCTCATCTTCTGGCTCATCTTCAGCATCATGGGAGTCAATCTGTTCGCCGGGAAGTTCGGCCGCTGTGTCAACCGCACCGGCTTCATCTTCAACGCCTCCTTCATCAACAACAAGAGCGAGTGTCTGGAGATGAACAGCACGCAGTATTACTGGAGCAAAGTCAAGGTTAACTTCGATAACGTGGGCGCTGGGTACCTCGCTCTGCTGCAGGTGGTGAGCATCCGCTTCTGTTCCTCCATGTTCCTCACAAACTAATCACACTTTGTGTTGCAGCTTTCCATCTGAACCATGTTCATACTATTCAGTTGTTTTCACCTGATTCAAATCCATTTAAATGAGTGCACTGTGAGAATATGACACTTCAATTAAAACCAAATAGATGTAAGTAGTTAAGAACAAACATTGACTATTTATTATTATTATTATTTTCCATCTAATGGTAATCTGACCTGTTTCATTTATGTATGATTGGCTAATATAATAATGTATAAGTTTATAAACTTACTAAACATTGACTATTTATTATTATTTATTTTTTATCTAATGGTGGTAATTTATTAGTTTATAAACTTTATACGCATTTTAAATTAATCTTAAATTTAGGTATTGATATTTAATTTTAATTTTAGATTACATTTTGTATGTGTTATTTGTTCCATATTGGTAATAATAATTGTAATGCTCATAATTGATGCGTTTACAGTTGCATTTCTATTTATTTATTCATTTTTTAATTTTATTAGAACTTGAGGGCATGTGAAAATAATTTTTAATGCTCCTAAAAACAGAATTATTTATATATATATATATATATATATATATATATATATATATATATATATATATATATATATATATATATATATAAAGAAAAGGACATACTGGAAACTATATATGCAGTTCGAAAAAACCTTAAATTTAAGCATTAATATTTTATTTAATTATATTTGATATTATTATTATTCATTTTTATTTTTTTCATTTAAGCAGCTAGTAGAAAATAGCAACTTCCACTAATTATCGTTTTATCATTATCATTAACTAAAACTAAAACCATAAAAAAATGAAATAAAATAAAAAATGAAGACATATTTTAGGACAAATAGGATATTTTTGCATATTTTATATATATATATATATATATATATATATATATATATATATATATATATATATATATAAAGAAGTAAAATTAATAAGCAAATGTAGGCATTAATATTTTATTATTTTAATATATTTATTTAAATTAGAATTTGGGGCCAAAATAAAAAAAAAAAATCTAATTTGTTCGAATTTATATATATATATATATGTTTTACTGTATACTTTATATGCAATTCAATATAAATAAATCTTATATTTAAGTAAGCATATTTTATTATTTTATTTTAATGTTTATATATTGTATTATCTTTATATATATATATATATATATATATATAAGATAATACAATAAATAAATATTAAAATATTACATTTATAATTGTAGATTTTTTATTAGAATTTGGGGCCATTTTCTCCTGAAACTCATTTTGCGTAGCTCAGATATCTGCACATGTGTTTGTGGCACTGCTTCAGCTGCTGAGCTTCAGCTTTAGTTTCTCGCTCGTTTCCTTCCCGCCGCTGGTTTTCTTCCGCCGCTGCCCACCTCCGTCTGTCCGAGAGCGAGTCGGAGAGCGTTATTTTTAGCCGCCGCTGCTTCCATTATCCTGAAGTTTGTGCTCAGCAAGAGCGAACGCATTCATTCTTCAGTTTAACTTAGTTGATGCGGTAACCTAGCAACAAGTCACTTAGCTCCTTTCCATCACTTTCTTGTGACTTCATCCAAAACAAAACTTTTATGTACATCTTGTAATAGTAATGTAATTACTGCTAACTACGGTGAAAAGACCAACCGTAGTGATTTCTGGCACTCACTGCTTTGAAAGCGGGCCTCCTCCATTGATTGATTGATCGCTTGATTCATTCATTCATTCATCAGTTCTTCCAGCTTCATTCACAGAAAGTCCAGATTTGCCCAGTCGCTACTTAAATTAGCTATTTTTGTTTTTTATTTTATTATTTTATTTAATTCATTTTAATTTTTTATTTAAATCTTATTCTTAATAATTATTTGTGGCTTTTTCTTTTAAAAAAGAAAACAGAAAAATACTATATTTTTAATTCTGAATTTTTTGTTGTAATTCTCCTTGTTTGTTTTATTTTTATGTTGAAAAAACTAAGTGTACCGGATTAAAAAAAATAATTATAATTTATTTTTCATTTATTCAATTAAAATCATTTCATGAGGTAAAATGTTTTATTTTATTTTATTTTTAGTTATTTGAATACGTTTTTTTTATTTTGTTTTGTTTTTACAGATTTACTATATTTTTATCAGCTACTATTTCTATAAATCTGTACAACTTTTATTCATTTTTATTTCGGTTTTAACTATTTTATTAAGTTTATTCGACTGTCTTTTGTCATTTTTAGTAATTACTGTTTTTTTTTAATAAATCAATATAGTTTTAATTACTTTTTATTTTGGTTTTAGTTATTTTAGTAATTTTTAAGTGACTTCTGTCAATGTTAGTTATTGATTAGTTACAATTTTATTTCAGTTTTTTTTACAATAAACGTTTGCCATTTTTTGTAGTCATTTTTAATTAGTAATTATTATTTTTATTAGTATTTATTAGTATTTTTTTACGGATGCATTTTTATATTATTATTAGTTTTATATTTTTACAGGTTGACGTTCATCATTTTTAAGTTATCGTTAAATTTTTTTTAGCATAGTTTTTATCAATATTTGCTCTATTCTTTTTTTACATTTTATTAATTATTTCATTAAGTTATTTATTTAATAAAGTTTTTTACAGATTAACTTTTCTTATTAGGTAGTGTTTTTTTTTTTTTTTTTTTTACATGTATATAGTTTTAATTTCTCCATTTAATTTCCCCATTAATTAAATGTAAGTTATATTTAAGTTTTTTTTTTTCAGATTGACGTTTTAGTATTTAATGTTTCTTTGTTTGTTTTTTGTTTTTAAATGTCTATATATGACTATATATTTCAGTTTTATATTATATTTTACTCCTTTTGTGCTGTTTCACAATCCTGACATCTGAACTGATTTTAAGTGAATATTACAAACTATGGAGCTCATGTTCTCATGTAACATATGCATTTTTATCTTATCAAGGCCACGTTCAAGGGCTGGATGGAGATCATGTACGCCGCGGTCGACTCACGATCTGTAAGTAAAATCGTTTTAAGTTCATTAAACCACATTGGATCCCATACAAACGTATTGTTTGGTAATTCCATAGTCTATAATCTACTGAAACAGGTGGAAGAGCAGCCCATTAAAGAGAACAGCCTGTACATGTACCTGTACTTCGTCATCTTCATCATCTTCGGCTCCTTCTTCACGCTCAATCTCTTCATCGGTGTCATCATTGACAATTTCAACCAACAGAAGCGAAAGATAAGTATTTAAACCAAAGTAATAACGAGCATGAATGGTGTGAATGTGATGGTAATAATAAGAGAAGAGTATCTCTGTACTTAGGAGGACAGGACATCTTCATGACAGAAGAACAGAAGAAATATTATAACGCCATGAAGAAACTGGGAACCAAGAAACCTCAGAAACCCATCCCTAGGCCTACTGTGAGTTTTCGGTGCAGAATGAGCTAGTTGTTTCTAAAGTAATTGAAAATGTTGTTTTGAATCAGTAAGTATAGCATTTAAATCTTGGTCTTGTTTCATTACATCATATGTAGCTTGGATTTAGGGTACATCACTCTACGGAGACCGCAAACTGTTATTTTGTTGAACAAATTAAATCGAGTCTTGATAGGGGAGGTGTTCTTGGTGCTGTTTTCCCTGATTTAAAAAAGGCTTTTGGTACCGTTAATAATAATATTCTTTTAACTGAATGATCAAGGTTGAATTTTTCTACTAATACATCAACATGGATGGAAATGTAATGATGCATGCTCACCGTTTCTTGACTGTAATATTGGAGTCCCACAGGGGTCGGTTCTTGGACCAATTTTGTTGTCAGTTTATACATTAATGATCTGCCTACAGTTTGTCCAGAGGTCCAGGTTCAGATGTATGCAGATGATACAGCTGTTTATACTCATGCTAAGACAAAAGTACAAGGATTGTTTTCTTCTCAGAACTCGATCCAAGGATTCTTCTTCGACTTGGTGTCCAAACAAGCCTTCGACATCATCATAATGCTGCTGATCATCCTGAACATGGTGACGATGATGGTGGAGACGGACGAACAGTCTCCCAGCCTCGAGGTCATCCTTTACTACGTCAACCTGGCCTTCATCGTCATCTTCACCACCGAGTGCATCATCAAACTCATCGCACTGCGCTGCTACTTCTTCACCGTCAGCTGGAACATCTTCGACTTCGTAGTTGTCATCCTCTCCATTGTGGGTAAGGGGTTAATACTGTAAATACTGTTAATTAAAGTACTGTTAATACTACTAATCAATAAAACCCTTTAAATATTTATTTATATATTTAATATAAATATTCACAGATGCATAGAAAATATTTGATAAAAAAGTATTTTAATACATTTTATTATTAGTTTTTATATAACTATAATTAATTTTATACAATTTTTATTTCACCCATGCTTGCTCAACTTAGTTAAAATTGACATTTAAATTATTTTTAAATATAATTAAACAAAATTTACATTTATTTTTTAAATATATATATATATATAT
Organism: Carassius gibelio; assembly: GCF_023724105.1. Taxonomy (NCBI): domain Eukaryota; kingdom Metazoa; phylum Chordata; class Actinopteri; order Cypriniformes; family Cyprinidae; genus Carassius; species Carassius gibelio. Next base: position 981,652 of record NC_068394.1, on the reverse strand, counting down.
ATATATATATATATATATATATATATATATATATATATATATATATATATTAACTTTTATATATATACTTTTATATATATACTTTTTAAGTCTGATCTGTATTTTAATTAAGATTTTCTATACATTTATTTATGTTTTGTGTACTTTTTCAATCTAATATGTATTTTAACTAGTAGCCTGAAAAAGTGTGGTTGTCGTGAAAAAAAAATTTTTTTTATATGCAATAATATATAATGTATATTATACTCTTATATAATAACATATTTTATCTGCATGAGGCAGCCAGTCCCATTAAATCATAGATTAAACTGTGTAATGTCTCTCTTTGTAAGATACAGTAGCTTTACCGTGTGGCATTAAATACCAAGGTCTAAAGACATTCAATGTAAATTTGTAGCACTTCACCTAATAATAAATAAACAGCCGAAGCTTCAGCGACAGTGACAAAGAAAAGGGGATTTTGAGAATAGACCCCAGATGAGAGAAAGAGGAAGACCTGAGGGGTTAACAAGTGCAGAGAGCGGCCGTCCTGGAGAAAAGGGGAGATGGTTTAAGGTGAAGGTAGTTTGGGCAATCAAGGCTGTCAGCTCCGGTGATTGGCCAGTGATTGAGTTTTCAGTATGAGCTAAAAGCCTGACGTGGTTTTGTGCACCCACCCCCTTCTTCTTCTCTGTATCAAAGCAAGGTTAAAAGCATAAAGACGCGCCGTCGCAAATGTAAAAACCAGCCATTTAACTCTTAAGTGGTACAGACTCTTCAATAAATCAAGGCTGGTTATAGTCAGTAATTGGTCTAGTCGAAATATGGTGTCTGGATTCTGGTGGTCATTAACTCAAATGAATATTTGATGTTTTCGCGAAACCACATGCTGTTCATTTTTTCATGGGAAACAAAAAGTATCTTCTCATAATTCTTTTCCATGAAACAACTGTTTCTCAGCTCTCAAAAGCAACTCCGCTCCAGTATTTGATGTTCTTGATGCGGTTCTGTTTATTGTTAGGATTACAAAAAAAGATACTTTTGTTTATTTTCAATGTCACAATGATTGATACAGCATACTGAATCAAAAGGAGGTGAGATTTACAGTTCATAGAGAAAAAAGCGCAAATTAGTGTTCACGATTAAGTTTTAACAGAGATAGAGTGTGAGGTAAGATGTAAGTTGCGAAATATTTATTGTTTTTAGTAAAAAGATAACATCCAGCGATGTAAATTATTCAACTTAATGTCAAACTTTACTATATTGAATTACATGATTCATGTAATTTTTAACACTGTTTTAGTGTTATTGTATTAGTATCACTATCGTGGTTTATATTAATATTTTGAATTAGATTTAGCTTCTAATTTATATTCTATATAATATTTTATATATACTTCTTTTTTTTCATACATAAAGTTGTCTTGGGAACCAGGATTATTATAGTAAACTAAGACCAAAAATAACTTTTAAATAACTTTAAAATTATTAAAACTAAAACTAAAATAAAAATGAAAAAAGAAACACAAACAACAAAAACAAAAACACACAAATAAAATATTAATAAATATATGAATAAAAATGTACTCGGTATACTACTAGTATCTTAATGCTAAAAAAAAACAAATAAAAAAACATTGTTGGCAACTAGCTGAAAAAGGTTTTTAATTTTTTAGATTGTTATTTCAGTAAATAATGTTACTCTGCATTAAATCCACACTCATTTCTTTCTATACTTAAAAAACGTACTCTTTGTTCCCCATGATGGTTGGTTTTGTTTTATGTAAAAGAGCAGTATTAAGATGTTCTTTTAACTTTGTGTTTGTGAGAACTCTGTGTCTCTTTCTCGTTTCAGGTATCGTTCTCGCAGACATCATCGAGAAGTACTTCGTCTCGCCCACACTCTTCCGCGTAATCCGCTTGGCTCGAATCGGAAGAATCCTTCGCCTCATCCGCGGCGCCAAAGGAATCCGGACGTTGCTTTTTGCTTTAATGATGTCTCTTCCGGCGTTGTTCAACATCGGCCTCCTGCTGTTCCTCGTCATGTTCATCTACGCTATCTTTGGCATGGCCAACTTCGCTTACGTCAAGAGGCAAGCCGGCATCGACGATATGTTCAACTTCGAAACCTTCGGAAACAGCATGATCTGTCTCTTCCAGATCACAACGTCCGCCGGATGGGACAATCTACTCAGTCCAATCCTCAACAACTCTCCGGAGGAGTGCGACCCGGATGTTCCTCACACCGGGACGAACGTTCGCGGAAACTGCGGGAATCCTTCAGTGGGGATAACGTTCTTCGTAACCTACATTATTATTTCGTTTCTCATCGTGGTCAACATGTACATCGCGATTATATTGGAGAACTTCAGCGTGGCCACCGAGGAGAGCACAGAGCCGCTGAGCGAGGACGACTTCGAGATGTTTTACGAAGTCTGGGAGAAGTTCGATCAGGAAGCGACGCAGTTTATCGAATACGCCAAACTCTCAGATTTCGCCGACTCACTTTCCGAGCCGCTGCGCATCACCAAACCCAACAAAATCAAACTGATTTCCATGGACCTTCCGATGGTGAGCGGCGACAAGATCCATTGTTTGGATATCCTCTTCGCGTTCACCAAACGTGTTCTTGGAGAGTCGGACGAAATGGACGCTTTAAAGCAACAAATGGAAGAGAAGTTCATGATGGCGAACCCATCCAAGATCTCCTACGAACCGATCACGACGACACTTCGGCGCAAGCAAGAGGAAGTTTCCGCCGTCATGATCCAGCGCTCGTATCGGAGGCATCTAATGCGGCGTCAGCTAAAACAAGCCTCGCTACTTTATCGTCATCTTAACATGACCGACGCCGACAAAGACGGCGACAGTTCGCCAGAGAACGAAGGACTTATAGTTGCGATGATAATGGAGAACTACGGCGCCGAGGACGAAGTTACGGAAACGCACTCGGCTGCTTCGTCTCCACCTTCGTACGACAGCGTCACGCGAGCGACTACCGAGCTTTTTCACGCTCTAATCCCAGACGCCGCGAACACGGACCTCAGCGAACCTTTGTCAGACAGAGATCGCGAGACGTTTCTGTGACGACGGACGTCTTTTCCTTTTGTTTACCGAATGTAACATAGACACAAAATCCTGCGGTTGTGCGACAAAGGCTTTTGTAGACTAACTCTTATTTCTCTTGTTTTGTTTGTTTGGATATACAAGGGGAAAGTGTCACACCTTCACAGTTTGAATGCATGGATGAGATCCGTAGTCGCAGTTATAGAGGATGTAATCATCGTATATTAGACTGAAAGCAACACATTTTAATCAAAGCGTCGGCCTGACCGTAAGTTCATTAAAGGTCTTACTTAACACAGCGTGATTCCTTTTAAGATTTGAGATAATTTAGAAGAATCGTAGCGGTGCAACCATGTAAATGTTACCAGTCTTGTCTTAGGTTCATACTTCACGCCATTTTTGAAAGCATGATGATTACCTCTTTCTTTAGCAATGAAAGGGCAGTGTTTTAGCCTGAGTATTTGCACTTTTTTGTTTGTTTTGCCATTTCTTATGACGTTTCGCTCAATGCCATCACAAAGTGCAGATATCGAGACTAGTAAAAGACAATCAGACATGCACAAGAAATGGTCACTTGCTTAAAACCTGTCTAGCGAACTATTGCACATGCTCCCTTTCAAATGCACCACACTTTTGTTTCTCTTGTGAAGTATTTATTTTGCATGTGGAAACTGCATGGTACGGAGGGGTAACAAGATCACTGAGAATAATTGTTTTGCACACAGTACGTTCAGCAATAATTTGCTACATTTAGGAATAACCTTAATGATACTTATTGGAATTGAAAACGTGTCAAAGTTTCTACTGTAACGGCCTCCAGCTGTAACTGTGGCTTATATGACTAGTGAAGATTATAGCACATGTGTTTTTCTATCTCGGGTTGGCAGGTTTGATGAAGGGCTGTTTTATGTAGCAATAGATCCCAAGTGTGCCTGCTAGAACTAAATCCTGTGTTTATAATTCATCTTTCTTCATGCATTTGTTTTGGTTTTTGTAAATCGTTCGCATAACACCATAAATAGCATCAAACGCAAACCGTTCCATTGGCGTGCTTTGACACATATTCGCTTATGGTGGTTTCTATCAGGAAATCACAGTAAAAAGTACTAATTCATAGAGATAAAAAAAAAAGACATCTAAACAAAACATTCTGCAATGTATCATAAAAATGTCTGTATGTTAGTGGTACAAAATATATTGTATGAAACTACAAGGGAATAGTCCGATTTGATAATCAATGTTATTACTACAATATTACAATGTTATTACTAGTTCCTCTAAATTAATTGAGATGCAAGCAAACCTTCAAATTAAATGTATTTTTTTTTTACATAAGGCTGCTTTAATACACCAATAACCTCTTTTTAAATCCTGAACATTCATTACCTTCAATGCACAAGTGTGTTTCTAAAACGCTGTTGAACTGTAAATAAGCATCAAATGTCACTGTACATTTACACAGATGACTCAACACAGCTTTATTTACAGGAAATCTAATACTCGACCTGTGCAAACTACATTTACAGGCTTAAAAACCCACAGAGGCTAAAATAGACTCACGCTCGGTTAATTGCTAATGCAATTATTCTGACATAGCCTCACTAAAGGGCGCAGATGCGAAGCATTTATTATACTGTATCTTCTCAGATCGAAGTTTGTTTGCATTACATTTGAACACTTGAACTTGATGTTTTGGACCTTATTTAGGCTGGATGTCATAATTAATTTGATGAAAATGAGGCTGTGAGCGAAAAATCCCATGAAAATTGTTTCGAAATGACCGGTATAACTCGGTATAATACATTGAAGTTTGTTATTAAAAAACTGAGTTTCTGGGTTAATTTGAAATGCATTTGCGAATTCTTTAAGAATGATTTTAGAAATTATTACTATTTATCGACAAATTATTTATTATTTACAATTTTAATGATTGCACAGATCAAATATTCCTTGCACTGGGGGAGAAAACGGATTCGAAAATTTTAGCATTTAAATTTCACATAAATATTACAAAGAACATGCAAGTAACTTTAAAGTATGTAGAAAAATTGAAAGAGTTTTAATTATTAAATGTACTCCAATAAACTTTATTTGCAACTTCGAAAGATTTTATTTAATTTGCATCAGTTTAAATATGGCATCCATTGGCAAAAGCTTAAATATAATAAATATTACTCATCTAATTTGGGTTTTAACAGAACACACATTTACCTGAAAAAAAAAAGATATTATAAACAAACAAACAAAGGTTTATTTCAATAATCGTTTGAAATACTTTCATTTAATGCTGATGTGATCAATTAAACCATCCAATCATTGTGTTTTACTCACATTACAGAAGTAAACTGGGTTGCAAATGCAGTTTCATGTTGTCTTGAAGCGAAAAATAATAATGGCTCCAAATGGAAACACAAATAAAAACACAGAGGAGCGAGTTATTTCTGGACATAATTAGCAACATCTGGACTGTGTGTGATGAAATGCCTTTGGTCAAACTCTATTTGCACAGGAGAGGAGCCATACATTTCTCTGAAGGTTTTGTGTTGGTGTTTATGAGATGTGCTCATGCATGCTTTTCCGTTGCGGGGCCGTGGTTTGGCTTATTGACGTGATGTTTTCGGACGGCTCTTTTGTCGTGGAAGCGCGGCAGATTTGCTGTGACTTCGGCCTCCTTCTATTCAGCTCACTTCTCTTTCCTCATCCAACAAAGCCAAAGAGTCTTTCTGAGGACTGCAGAACGAGTCGTGATGCATATTATAAAGCCCTAGTGAGTCTACATAGGCAGCTGCCTATTAAGGGTGACACTGAACGCTCTAGTTACTGCAACTTGAAAAATGTGGGTAAGAACAAAAACAGAAGACATTAGATTTGACAATATATGCATTTTTCACTATTTCTGCAGTGCATTTTAGGTCTGTCTTTTTTTGTAGGAGGCAGAACCTTTTGAAACATTTGTGTTTGAATTGCATTTAAATTTCTATGCACTTTCTGTAGATTGCACAGTTTTCACACGAACAAACTAACGTTGATGTAATGCATAAAAAATGGCTTTGAAGTCATTTACACTCAGAGATTTCTATTAATTCATTCAAATAAATTACTAATAATTGCAAAGAAATGGCAACATTCAATTAAAAGTCTGGAGTAGAAAAACAAATTGTAAATATTTTTTGTAATTATATATTTATTTTAACTAAATGATTATTGCTTGTTGCACGGTTAGCCATATTTTAACCGTATCATTTTTTTAGATTTTTTTTTTTTTTTTTTTATTTGATTAGAGACTTATTTATGATTCTAAGCAAATTTATTTTGAAAATATGATTATGTAAATAAATCAAATGGATACAAATGGTTAAACATGATTATGTTTGTGTGTATTTCGAGTTTATTTGAAATCAGAAGTAACTAGTTGATAAATATATATTAATAATATAGAATTTAATCATCTTTACACATTTATTTTTCACTGACATGGTTTTCACTGAACAGATTTATTCAGATTCTAAATGCATTTTGGGAAATATGATTATTTAAATGGTGCAAATAGTTCATAAAATATGAAGTTTTTTGTGCAGAAGTTTTGATAAATGAAATATTCATCACATTACTAGTTTAAAACTCAATTGCATGGAAATTTTATATGCAATTCAAATATAAAAATCTTAATTTTAAGCATCAATAAGTTAATAAATGCTGTCTATGAAGACTGCTGAGGTTCAGGTGTTATGAAGTAATATTCGCTGCATCCTCAGAAAACAAAAGATGCAATAAAAAAGGCAAATGCACAACATTTCAAATCTTTCGAAAGTGAGATTCGAAGGAGGCTTCGGACGGGATTTCAGAAGGTTTTTGCTGCAACACTCAGAGATGATTTAAAGGGAAATCTGTGGGATGAAAACATGTTAAATGAAGCTAAGCGTACCAAACTATTAGCGCTCGCTGAAAGCATCACATTAATTGTAATATTTAATTAACAAACACAAGTGAAGGATGCGCTGAAATCCTGTCATTAACTCTTCTGATTGGATCCCGTGTATATCACGTCTCTTTCATCCATCGTCTTTCTTTTCTTGTCATGCATTGATGCTGATCTTCTGAATATGATGTGATTCATGCAGTTTGTGTTTTATCACCCACAAAGTAAGCACAGGGAAATTTTTCTATCTACTGTTTGTTTCGAAACAACATCAATTTGTGCAATACAAGAGCATATGTCAGATATGGTAAATAAAAGGCATATTTTATCTATGCTTTATATATATATTAATATATATATATACATGTATGTAATGTAAAAACATCAGTTATCTTGAAGCAAGTGTATTTTATAATGGTAGACTTTGCTGTATTTACTTGCTGTTTTTTATTTTACATTTTTTTTTTTTTTATGATGATGATGATCAACTTTTGGGAGATTTTGACGGCCGCTGATCTGGGATCAGGTTTAAAGCCGGATCCGTACGCCAGTATAGATGACCAAACAGGTCCTGGGTCAGTTTTTGGAGACCTGCTTTATCCTCAGAGTCTGAGGACGGAGACGACATCTGAACATTTATTAAGGAGGATTTCTTTTGTACACTGTTAGGACTTGCATGCGGCAGAATGGGACTTTTCTCCAAGCGTTTCTCTTTGTTTGGAAGCGACATCCAGAGTCGATGGAAAACTGGTTCCCTTCATGAGGACGAGATGTTGTAGAGGAACAGTCACTCTTTGTTGCCAATTAGAAACACCATGTATATCAATAATCAAATAAACAATAGGATTCATTCTCTTCGTCATGTCGACTTAATCATTTCTACACTATATCTACATTTCTAATATAAGCCACACATAGAAATGGCTCTAAAATCCAACTTTGATTTCATAGCGTTTATACATGTGCTAAAATATATATTTACATACATTCAAAATAAAAGTTATTGTTTACATAATATTTGTGTGTGTGCTGTGTATAATTATTATGCATATATAAATACACAGTATAACATATTTACATTTATGAATTTATATTAATATAATTTATATAATATATAAATATTTTAATAGATAAAATTAAATGTTTCTAAAATTATTTACATGCATGTGAATGCATAAAGAATATACACAGTACACATATATTATGTAAAACAAAATGTTTTATTTTGGATGCCATTAATTGCAATTAATTGTTTGAGAGCACTAAAATAAGTAAAAATGAAAAATTCATTTTCAAACTGATTTTCGAAATATTTTGGTCACAGGAAATGTTGTGCATTTATCTGAAATCATTATATCTGAAGGAAAATATTACAAAAAAAAAATATATAAATAAAATAAAAAATATATAATAATAATAATAAAATTAATTAATTTAAACCTATTTTAATAATAGGTTTTTAAATGTATTTTCTTGTAAAAACATGCTCAAATAATGAAAAATAAGTTTTAAGTTTCTTGCCCATATAAATGTTGGCATGGACAATTTTAAAGAATTTTTGGAGACCTAATGAAAGGGTTAATCTGATGTTTTCTATGTGTGAATACAAATATAGGCTTCACATTTTATTATAAATGCAGGGAGAACAACACAGAAACCCATTAAACCCCTTTGACAGCCACTAAAAACACATGAACAAAAATGAGTGAAGAGAAGATTCCTGCAGCTTTTGAGACTCAGATGGAGACACTGAAAAAAAAAATTATATATGCTATATATATATATATATATATATGTATGTATATATATAATACATTTCAAATGCCATTTAAAGTCATTATTTTATGCTTTTATTGAAAACAACTTACAGACTCAGTCTCTCTGGAATTAACTGGTATTAAGTCGTCAGAGAGTTTGACATCTTGCTTCTTTTGAATGACAAATTCACCAAAAAAATATATATATATTCTGGCCAAAAGTGGCTTATTGTGCAGATTGACTCATGTTTCCCATTATTTTAATAGAGGTTTTAAACATAATTTCACAAAATCAGTCACTTCTCTGCAAAAAAATACTAATAAATTCTTGGTATTTTTTTTTCCACAATAGACATAAACACATTCTGAAATCAAGATTCTGTTGCTGTTTATATATATATATATACTGTATATATATACTGACGACTGACGTCACACACTGATTACTGACCGAAAACATGCTGCTGACATCCACTGACCGCCCCACTCCACACTAGCAGAGCTACAACCAGTGAATTTACCTACTCGACATAGCTTATATTAGTCCAAACAATGTTTTTCTGACTTGTTTTCACTACGCAGCTTGGACTCTTCTCTTCTGAGTCGTGTCTGATGAGGATGAGGATGTTATTGATGCTTTCATGGCTCAGTCATGTGCTGTAATGTACTCAACACTGTTAGCGTGAGAGATATCAAGAGACTCGGGATGATTACTCCATCCATAAAAGCAGAAATGGGAAACCTGCAAAACGCGAGTCACTTAAAAGCAAGATTTCCAGCGGCCTTCATGTGCTTGGCTTCAAACATCACTGTTTATCTGACAACCCGACATGGTACAATCATGTGTTTTGGTCATTTAGCAGTTTTTTTTTTATTTCTCAAGCTTTCAAACTTTAGCTCTTCTGGAAGTGCTTTCTGTGCAACATGCATTAGAAAGAGATGATTTTGTAAGGAATCATCCAAACGAATAATCAATACAATCTAAAATGACAGTAAAGAATAAATGCACATTTTTAAATGAAAGTTTCTGGACTCTCGGGAAGTGTGATGCCACATTTTAACGCATCTAAAAGCCTAAATGTTACTGAGAAAACGTATTTGTTCAAAAAATTAAATAAAATCATCGCAGAGCATTGAGCACTCAGGAAGTGAGAGGGACAGATGGAGGACGTCCAAGTCTCATCTGGTCTTAGGTCATGGCTGCTCTCAAACGGGTCCTTCCCTTGAGCGGTGCATTACAGGAGGAGTGTGTGTACAGTATGTGATGATGTTTAATGTTTATCGATGCTTTAGTAATGCAAAGCTCTGTTTATCATGCCAGAACAGCTCTGAACGCTCAGGTCTTACATGAAGAGGACAACAAAATCAAGATTTAAATGTGGTTACAAAATGTTTTCTGCATAAAGTGAAGATATATATATATATATATATATATATATATATATATATATATATATATATATATATATATATCAATAAAATGTCATTACATAATGTTATAGTTCATTTTATTATTATTATTATAACATTAATTTGATATTACCAAATTTTTTGTTCTAAACATATATGACTACATATATATTGTTAGAGTGCATATATTTTATATATTATTTATTATTTTATATATTAAATTATTATTTATATTGCATCTACATTTTAAATATTATTATGAATAATAAAATATCCAATTATAAAAAATTAAATATGTATATATATATTTTATTTTCAATGATTAGCATTATAGATTTTTATATAATTTTTATTGTTTTACATATATGTGTGTGTGTCTGTATTTACATATTATATTACATATATAAACAAAACACAAGAATAATAAAGTGCATATAACTTGCAATACTATTATTAATATATTTTCATATTCTTTTTGGACATTTTTTATATATATATGATATTATTACAGAAATATTAACCATAAAAGTTTCATAAAAGTACCAGATCAAAGTTTCACACAGTATTCCGAGTGGACAAATGCCAAAAGGCAAATGTAAATGTGAAGTAAGTTGTGTTTAAGACAACATGAGGAAATGCATCTTTAGGTCACAGTAAAGTATAATGTGAGGACGATATCAGTGATATGACAACAGGTCCTGATGAAGTCCCCGGATGCTGGGAGAGGATGCTCCATCCTGACCTACACAAACACACACGAGCACACCACAGATGAACACGCGTGTTAGTGATCATACATGCATATATCTAACCCGTCACAGTAATTGCAGTCACGTGAGTTTCTAATGAGTTTCTGCAGCAAACGCACCTACTCAGCGCTTTTAATGCTACACCCCACACAGTTCATCCGTCAGAGAGATGAATTCGGATGCAGGATCGCAGAATGAGCCGTCATTCCCGTGACTCATGCATTTGAGAGCTTGTGTTTTTTTTCTGTCGGACTCCACATTAGCAGCGAATGCTAAGGACAGCCGTGAAAGCGCCACAAATCAAACGTACAGCAGGTGTGCACGCACGCGCCATACATCAATTTAATTGGGCGAAACTGTCCTGCACAGCAAGAAAAGAGCTAAAGGATGGCACTTCCTAAACAAGAGCCTTTCTGACCTATTTTACATGCGAAATAAAGATGCAGAACAATTTGGCTATGACCCAGAACACCCTAGCAATCACCTGAACACCTAGCAACCACTCAAAACACCCTAGAAACCACACTTCACATCCTAGCAACCAGATAACAAACATTAAAAACCTTAATAATATGTTAACGACCAAATAGCAACACCCTGGCAATGACCAAGAACACCCTAAATAACACAAAGTAGAACCCTAGCAACCACCTAAACACCCTAGCAACCACACAGAACATCATAGTAACTAATTAAAAAACATTAATAATGTTAACGACCATATATCAACACCCTGGCAATGACCCAGAACACCCTAAATAACACAAAGTAGTACCCTAGCAACCACCTAAACACCTAGCAACCACTCAAAACACCCTAGCAACCACACAGAACATCATAGTAACTAATTAAAAAAACATTAATAATGTTAACGACCATATATCAACACCCTGGCAATGACCCAGAACACCCTAAATAACACAAAGTAGTACCCTAGCAACCACCTAAACACCTAGCAAACAATCAAAACACCCTAGCAACCACACAGAACATCATAGTAACTAATTAAAAAACATTAATAATGTTAACGACCATATAGCAACACCCTGGCAATGACCCAGAACACCCTAAATAACACAAAGTAGTACCCTAGCAACCACCTAAACACCTAGCAACCACTCAAAACACCCTAGCAACCACACAGAACATCATAGCAACCAGATAACAAACATTTAAAACCTTTACAACACTTTAGCAACACCTGACAATGACCCAGAATACCCTAACACAAAGAAGTACCCTAGCAACCACCTAAACACATAGCAACCACTCAACAAACCCTAGCAACCACACTTTACATCCTAGCAACCAGATAACAAACATTTAAAACCTTTGGAACACTTTAGCAACACTCTGGCAATGACCCAGAACACCCTTAATCCCACATAGGAACACCCTGGTAACCACCTGAACACCCTAGCAACCAAATAACAGCACATTAAAAACCCTCTGAACTCCTAAGCAACAACATAACAACACCCTGGCAATGATGTTGAACACCCTAGCAACCCCTTGGATACACCTTAGAAACCAACCAGAGCATCCTAGCAACCACTCAAAACATCCTAGCAACCACCTAGAATCAGTTATTATTAACTAAAACTATTGAAAACGTGAAACTTTAAATAAAGCTGAAATAAAATTAAACATGTCTCATGTTAATAAGTACAGGTTTAAATCTGGTCATTATTCTGCAAACTTGCATTACACTTGGAAATTTCCTAAGAAATGAGGAACACAGACCAGGAGACTTTTAACCAAGCATCACTGAAAGAAGAAGGTAATTATATATATATATATATATATATATATATATATATATATATATATATATATATATATATATATATATATCAATGTTAATTTCTAGAACATGGTGTTATGATTTGCAAAGCAAGAGAAAAATCTGCCGTTCCCGCACAACATGGGAGGAAGGTGACTTCCAGAAATCCGTAAAGTCTTTGGAGAGATTTTTGTCGGGGAGAGGAATATCTTACTAAAATTGCCATGTTGGCAAACAAACTTTGAATGTGAGAGTCTTGCAGAAAGTGTGGGGCGCTTGATCACTGTCTCGCTGTGGCACAGAACGCTGACGCAGCTGGAGAGTCACGGGAGGTGAGTGTGAAAATAGCCCAGCAGAATCATGGGAGCTGTATTTCTCTCTGTGTAACTGGGTTAACAGAATGCTACGATACCGTACGGACAGCGGCGATTCTTCACCGCGCGAGCGTGATTTATCTGGACCGAGCTTTGAACAACAAATCCTGCTAACTAATGTGATACCTGTGCATTTACATGCGCGTGGCCTTCAGTGTGACCCACATACTCAAACACAGGAGCGTGTTCTCGTGTGGGAATCACTGGGGAACATAAACAGACACTTACAGTCTTTAGAGCTGGAGGTCAAGAGCTTTCCTGTGACTGGAGAACGCAATGTGCATCATCTTCATCTGTAGATTAAGGTCTGATTACAGACAGAGGTCGGAGGTCACCGGGCGGTGACATCAGCAGAACTGATTTCAGAAAACCAGTAATGCATAGATATGAGTTATGACCTGCTGGATGATAAAACACATCGAAAAATCCTACAGATGCAGTGTCAGTCTTTTAACGTCAGTCGAGAGGAAAACTGCCATCAACTGACTGAAACATCCTAGAAACCACCTAGCAACCACACAGAACATCTTAGCAACCACCTAACAACCAGGGCAGTGTTGCTGAATGTGTAACTAATATGAATAGCTTTTTTTTTCTTTTTTTTCAACAAATAAAATCTATGGAAGCCTGTTTTTGCTACTACATAAAAAAAGGTCATTGTGATTTTTGTTTTGACTCAATTCTGTTAAAAAAAAAATTATTTATTAAAATGAGAATATATAATCATGTTTACTTACAATTTAGCCAATTATCGGCACTGACATCTTAGCAACTGCCCTGAACACCTTCAACCTCCTAGCAACCAAACAGAACACCTTAGCAACCTCCTCCGAGCAGCCACACAGAACACCTTAGCAACCTCCTAGCAACCACACACAACACCTTAGCAACCTCCTCCTAGCAACCACACAGAACACCTTACTAACCTCCTAGCAACCACACAGAACACCTTAGCAACCTCCTAGCAACCACACACCACACCTTAGCAACCTCCTTCTAGCAACCACACACCACACCTTAGCAACCTTCTCCTAGCAACCAGACAGAACACCTTACTAACCTCCTAGCAACCACACAGAACACCTTAGCAACCTCCTAGCAACCACACACCACACCTTAGCAACCTCATTCTAGCAACCACACACCACACTTTAGCAACCTCCTCCTAGCAACCAGACAGAACACCTTAGCAACCTCCTCCTAGCAACCACACAGAACACCTTACTAACCTCCTAGCAACCACACAGAACACCTTAGCAACCTCCTAGCAACCACACACCACACCTTAGCAACCTCCTTCTAGCAACCACACAGAACACATTAAAAACCTTCTCCTAACAACCACACAGAACACCGTAGCAACCACACAGAACACCTTAGCAACCTCCTACTAGCAACCACACAGAACACCATAGCAACCTCCTAGCAACCACACAGAACACCTTAGCAACCTCCTAGCAACCACCCTAAACCCTCCAGAACATCTTAGCAACCCAGAATACCTTAGCAACTTCCTAGTGACCAAAAATGTGTAATAAAATTAAATAAGCAAAACTATTGCATAAAATTACTGCAATATGAATATTTATTAAGAATTCAGACAATGTTTGGCAGTGGTTATTGGCCAAAAATCTCAAAATGAACTAATAACACAAAATTCCCAGTACTTAACTTTTTTTTTTAATTTACAAAATTAATCTAGCATAATCTACAAATAAAAGAGCACAAGTAGAACAATGACGACAAATAAGAAACGCAAGTCTTTATTAGTGATCAGATGTGAAGATAACAAACATTTCAAGTAACGATCAAACACTGAGTGTGTGAGGCGGGTCCCAGTGATGAAGGTTTAATGAAAGCTAAAACAACAATTACAATAAAAAGTAAAGTAAAAAATGCACTGAAATACTGCGATGCAATGAACCAAAAAAACGCTAAAACTCAGCACTCTCATGGCTCTGGTTTCTTCTCCCGTTCCTCTTTCTCTTCCAGTTCTCGTTTCTTCTCCAGGTAAAGGTTGCTCAGGTAGTGGTCAGGTGTGATGCCTGCATCCTTCAGCTCCGTCATGATCTTCTCCAGCCGCGCGAGGGTCCTAGCGCTGGCTAGTTTCCGGCCGCTGATGTACAGCGTGAAGCGCTCGAAGTCCATGAGCTGGCAGGAGTCCACCTCACACAGGTTCTTCAGCTGCTCGCGGCGCTCCACCGCAGGGAAGAACGTCAGGCCGGACACACGCTCCAGATCAGACAGACTCACCTGAAACTCAGTCAGCGGACGCTCGAAGCCGATCGGAGCGTTCGGGACAACAAACGCCCCGAGAGCCAGAGAGTCTGGAGACGAGTCTTTCTGAGCGAGGATGACTTTGTAGAGATGAGTGGGAACTGCGACGTCGTCTTTCCCGATGAGCTGAAATGTAGGATGTTCAGTGCAATATGAGTATTACTTCTTGCACTTATTTGATCAAAAATACTATAAAAAATGTGAAATATTATTGCTATTTAAATCAACTGTTTTCTGTGTGAATATATATTAAAGTATAATTTATTTCTGTGATGCTCCGCTGTATTTTCAGCATCATTTCTCCAGTCTTCAGTGTCACATGATCTTCAGAAATCATGAAAATATGATGATTTACTGCTAGAGAAACATTTCTGATTATTATCAATGTTGAACACATCAATATTTTTGTGGAAACTGTGATGCATTTTATTTTTCAGGATTCACAGATGCATAGAAAGTTCAAAAGAACAGCATTTATTTGAAATATAAATAATTTTAACATTATAAATGTCTTCACTGGCACTTTTAATCAATTTAACACGCCCTTGATGATGAATAAAATAATTAATTAAAAAAAAAAAAAAAAAAAAATCTTAGTGACCCCAAACCTAAAAATAAATAAAAATAAAATTTCATATATAATTCATAAAATATAATTTATATAAAATATGTACAATATTTATATTTATACGTAAAAATGTTATTAAAAAATTATATTTCATGTGTTACTTCATTCATACATAAAAAGTGTCTACATTTACTTGCTCTGATTTATATCTGTACAAAAATAGTTCTTAAACATGACTATTTGAACAATTTCCACGCATTAAAACTGAATGTGAATGGACTCTGTCATGCTTTAAAGATGACGAAAAGGCAGTATTAAAGCGATCCATATGACTTGTGCAAGCATGACTTAAATATAATGAGATGGATTATCATTTGGGAGGAAGAGGAACTCAGATCTGATTAAGATGTGACTGATGTCTGGAGCTCAGCAGGAAGTCATGAAGAGCAGCAGCGCCACCTACTGGACTCTAAGTATTATTACAACTCCATGAACTTCTCAAAAGCCTTCACTTTCCAAAATAAAGCAAAGAAAGGAGACCTAGCATGTCTGCCTGAAACCGGGGTGTTTATGGCTATAATTCTGAATACTTATTTCCTTCAGTAATATGCTTTATTATGAAGGGAAAATACTTTTATCAATTAGACTTTTGTTTTTGTTATTAATTTTCATTATGCATTTTTGCTGTCACTTCAATAAAAAAATAGTGCATGTTGTCTTTAAGTTCTTTAAGTTATATGCTTTATTATGAAAAAAAAAAAAAAAAAAAGGATTTTAAGGATTGTTTTTTTCCTCCTCCCCTCCCTCATGTTAAGATGTATTTCTTCCTCAATCCTCTGTCTTCCTGTCCTGTCTACCCCTTGTCATATTGTATGTATGGACAGGTTGATGGCTAATTTTGCTGGTACCTGTGACCAGTGACAATAAAGGGCTACTACTACTACTACTAAAGGTCAAAGGTCGCTGTGGGTCTGACCTGATAGCAGACGGTTCTGCTGCCGTTGTCTTGTGTCTGAGGCAGCAGCAGTGGTCCAGAAATGATCCAGACGTGACTGAAGCTCTGCGTCAGATCTCTGCAGTACATCTCCAGCCTTACAGAGACATCAGTGCATGAGCAGCGCTTGCACAAACACCACAAACACAGCCTGGGCTCACACACACCATAAACACAGCCTGGGCTCACACAAACACACAAACACAGCCTGGGCTCACACACACACACACCACAAACACAGCCTGGGCTCACAAACACCACAAACACAGCCTGGGCTCACACACACCACAAACACAGCCTGGGCTCACACAAACACACAAACACAGCCTGGGCTCACACACACCACAAACACAGCCAGATCTCACACACACCACAAACACAGCCTGGGCTCACAAACACACAAACACAGCCTGGGCTCACACAAACACACAAACACACAAACACAGCTTGGGCTCACACAAACACACAAACACAGCCTGGGCTCACACACAAACACCACAAACACAGCCTGGGCTCACACAAACACACAAACACAGCCTGGGCTCACACAAACACCACAAACACAGCCTGGGCTCACACACACCACAAACACAGCCTGGGCTCACACACACACACACACCACAAACACAGCCTGGGCTCACACAAACACCACAAACACAGCCTGGGCTCACACACACCACAAACACAGCCAGATCTCACACACACCACAAACACAGCCTGGGCTCACACAAACACACAAACACAGCCTGGGCTCACACACACCACAAACACAGCCTGGGCTCACACAAACACCACAAACACAGCCTGGGCTCACACAAACACCACAAACACAGCCTGGGCTCACACAAACACCACAAACACAGCCTGGGCTCACACAAACACCACAAACACAGCCTGGGCTCACACAAACACACAAACACAGCCTGGGCTCACACAAACACCACAAACACAGCCTGGGCTCACACAAACACACAAACACAGCCTGGGCTCACACAAACACAGCCTGGGCTCACACAAACACAGCCTGGGCTCACACAAACACAGCCTGGGCTCACACAAACACACAAACACAGCCTGGGCTCACACAAACACACAAACACAGCCTGGGCTCACACAAACACACAAACACAGCCTGGGCTCACACAAACACACAAACACAGCCTGGGCTCACACAAACACCACAAACACAGCCTGGGCTCACACAAACACACAAACACAGCCTGGGCTCACACAAACACACAAACACAGCCTGGGCTCACACAAACACACAAACACAGCTTGGGCTCACACAAACACACAAACACAGCCTGGGCTCACACAAACACACAAACACAGCCTGGGCTCACACAAACACCACAAACACAGCCTGGGCTCACACACACACACACACCACAAACACAGCCTGGGCTCACACAAACACACAAACACAGCTTGGGCTCACACAAACACACAAACACAGCTTGGGCTCACACAAACACACAAACACAGCCTGGGCTCACACAAACACCACAAACACAGCCTGGGCTCACACAAACACACAAACACAGCCTGGGCTCACACACACACACACACCACAAACACAGCCTGGGCTCACACAAACACACAAACACAGCTTGGGCTCACACAAACACACAAACACAGCCTGGGCTCACACAAACACACAAACACAGCCTGGGCTCACACAAACACCACAAACACAGCCTGGGCTCACACAAACACACAAACACAGCCTGGGCTCACACACACACACACACCACAAACACAGCCTGGGCTCACACAAACACACAAACACAGCCTGGGCTCACACAAACACACAAACACAGCCTGGGCTCACACAAACACCACAAACACAGCCTGGGCTCACACAAACACACAAACACAGCCTGGGCTCACACAAACACACAAACACAGCCTGGGCTCACACAAACACACAAACACAGCTTGGGCTCACACAAACACACAAACACAGCCTGGGCTCACACAAACACACAAACACAGCCTGGGCTCACACAAACACCACAAACACAGCCTGGGCTCACACACACACACACACCACAAACACAGCCTGGGCTCACACAAACACACAAACACAGCTTGGGCTCACACAAACACACAAACACAGCTTGGGCTCACACAAACACACAAACACAGCCTGGGCTCACACAAACACAGCCTGGGCTCACACAAACACCACAAACACAGCCTGGGCTCACACAAACACACAAACACAGCCTGGGCTCACACACACACACACACCACAAACACAGCCTGGGCTCACACAAACACACAAACACAGCTTGGGCTCACACAAACACACAAACACAGCCTGGGCTCACACAAACACACAAACACAGCCTGGGCTCACACAAACACCACAAACACAGCCTGGGCTCACACAAACACACAAACACAGCCTGGGCTCACACACACACACACACCACAAACACAGCCTGGGCTCACACAAACACACAAACACAGCTTGGGCTCACACAAACACACAAACACAGCCTGGGCTCACACAAACACACAAACACAGCCTGGGCTCACACAAACACACAAACACAGCTTGGGCTCACACAAACACACAAACACAGCCTGGGCTCACACAAACACACAAACACAGCCTGGGCTCACACAAACACCACAAACACAGCCTGGGCTCACACAAACACACAAACACAGCCTGGGCTCACACACACACACACACCACAAACACAGCCTGGGCTCACACAAACACACAAACACAGCCTGGGCTCACACAAACACCACAAACACAGCCTGGGCTCACACAAACACACAAACACAGCCAGGGCTCACACAAACACACAAACACAGCCTGGGCTCACACAAACACCACAAACACAGCCTGGGCTCACACAAACACACAAACACAGCCTGGGCTCACACAAACACACAAACACAGCCTGGGCTCACACACACACACACCACAAACACAGCCAGATCTCACACAAACACCACAAACACAGCCTGGGCTCACACACACACACACCACAAACACAGCCTGGGCTCACACAAACACCACAAACACAGCCTGGGCTCACACAAACACAGCCTGGGCTCACACACACACACACCACAAACACAGCCTGGGCTCACACAAACACACAAACACAGCCTGGGCTCACACAAACACACAAACACAGCTTGGGCTCACACAAACACACAAACACAGCCTGGGCTCACACAAACACACAAACACAGCTTGGGCTCACACAAACACAGCCTGGGCTCACACACACCACAAACACAGCCAGATCTCACACAAACACCACAAACACAGCCTGGGCTCACACAAACACACAAACACAGCCTGGGCTCACACAAACACCACAAACACAGCCTGGGCTCACACACACCACAAACACAGCCTGGGCTCACACAAACACACAAACACAGCCTGGGCTCACACACACACACACCACAAACACAGCCTGGGCTCACACAAACACATAAACACAGCCTGGGCTCACACACACACACACCACAAACACAGCCAGATCTCACACAAACACCACAAACACAGCCTGGGCTCACACACACACACACCACAAACACAGCCTGGGCTCACACAAACACCACAAACACAGCCTGGGCTCACACAAACACAGCCTGGGCTCACACACACACACACCACAAACACAGCCTGGGCTCACACAAACACACAAACACAGCCTGGGCTCACACAAACACACAAACACAGCTTGGGCTCACACAAACACACAAACACAGCCTGGGCTCACACAAACACAGCTTGGGCTCACACAAACACACAAACACAGCCTGGGCTCACACAAACACAGCCTGGGCTCACACACACACACACCACAAACACAGCCTGGGCTCACACAAACACCACAAACACAGCCTGGGCTCGCACAAACACACAAACACAGCCTGGGCTCACACAAACACCACAAACACAGCCTGGGCTCACACACACACAAACACACAAACACAGCCTGGGCTCACACACACACACACCACAAACACAGCCTGGGCTCACACAAACACCACAAACACAGCCTGGGCTCACACACACCACAAACACAGCCTGGGCTCACACACACACACACCACAAACACAGCCTGGGCTCACACACACACACACCACAAACACAGCCTGGGCTCACACAAACACCACAAACACAGCCTGGGCTCACACACACCACAAACACAGCCTGGGCTCACACACACACACACCACAAACACAGCCTGGGCTCACACACACACACACCACAAACACAGCCTGGGCTCACACACACACCACAAACACAGCCTGGGCTCACACAAACACCACAAACACAGCCTGGGCTCACACAAACACACAAACACAGCTTGGGCTCACACAAACACCACAAACACAGCCTGGGCTCACACAAACACACAAACACAGCCTGGGCTCACACACACACACAAACACAGCTTGGGCTCACACAAACACACAAACACAGCCTGGGCTCACACACACCACAAACACAGCCAGATCTCACACACACCACAAACACAGCCAGATCTCACACAAACACACAAACACAGCCTGGGCTCACACAAACACACAAACACAGCTTGGGCTCACACAAACACCACAAACACAGCCTGGGCTCACACACACACACACACCACAAACACAGCCTGGGCTCACACAAACACCACAAACACAGCCTGGGCTCACACACACCACAAACACAGCCAGATCTCACACACACCACAAACACAGCCTGGGCTCACACAAACACACAAACACAGCCTGGGCTCACACACACCACAAACACAGCCAGATCTCACACACACCACAAACACAGCCTGGGCTCACACAAACACACAAACACAGCCTGGGCTCACACACACCACAAACACAGCCAGATCTCACACACACCACAAACACAGCCTGGGCTCACACACACCACAAACACAGCCTGGGCTCACACAAACACACAAACACAGCCTGGGCTCACACACAAGACAAACACAGCCTGGGCTCACACAAACACCACAAACACAGCCTGGGCTCACACAAACACCACAAACACAGCCTGGGCTCACACAAACACCACAAACACAGCCTGGGCTCACACAAACACCACAAACACAGCCTGGGCTCACACAAACACACAAACACAGCCTGGGCTCACACAAACACACAAACACAGCCTGGGCTCACACAAACACACAAACACAGCTTGGGCTCACACAAACACACAAACACAGCCTGGGCTCACACAAACACCACAAACACAGCCTGGGCTCACACAAACACACAAACACAGCCTGGGCTCACACAAACACAGCCTGGGCTCACACAAACACAGCCTGGGCTCACACAAACACAGCCTGGGCTCACACAAACACACAAACACAGCCTGGGCTCACACAAACACACAAACACAGCCTGGGCTCACACAAACACACAAACACAGCCTGGGCTCACACAAACACACAAACACAGCCTGGGCTCACACAAACACCACAAACACAGCCTGGGCTCACACAAACACACAAACACAGCCTGGGCTCACACAAACACACAAACACAGCCTGGGCTCACACAAACACACAAACACAGCTTGGGCTCACACAAACACACAAACACAGCCTGGGCTCACACAAACACACAAACACAGCCTGGGCTCACACAAACACCACAAACACAGCCTGGGCTCACACACACACACACACCACAAACACAGCCTGGGCTCACACAAACACACAAACACAGCTTGGGCTCACACAAACACACAAACACAGCTTGGGCTCACACAAACACACAAACACAGCCTGGGCTCACACAAACACCACAAACACAGCCTGGGCTCACACAAACACACAAACACAGCCTGGGCTCACACACACACACACACCACAAACACAGCCTGGGCTCACACAAACACACAAACACAGCTTGGGCTCACACAAACACACAAACACAGCCTGGGCTCACACAAACACACAAACACAGCCTGGGCTCACACAAACACCACAAACACAGCCTGGGCTCACACAAACACACAAACACAGCCTGGGCTCACACACACACACACACCACAAACACAGCCTGGGCTCACACAAACACACAAACACAGCCTGGGCTCACACAAACACACAAACACAGCCTGGGCTCACACAAACACCACAAACACAGCCTGGGCTCACACAAACACACAAACACAGCCTGGGCTCACACAAACACACAAACACAGCCTGGGCTCACACAAACACACAAACACAGCTTGGGCTCACACAAACACACAAACACAGCCTGGGCTCACACAAACACACAAACACAGCCTGGGCTCACACAAACACCACAAACACAGCCTGGGCTCACACACACACACACACCACAAACACAGCCTGGGCTCACACAAACACACAAACACAGCTTGGGCTCACACAAACACACAAACACAGCTTGGGCTCACACAAACACACAAACACAGCCTGGGCTCACACAAACACAGCCTGGGCTCACACAAACACCACAAACACAGCCTGGGCTCACACAAACACACAAACACAGCCTGGGCTCACACACACACACACACCACAAACACAGCCTGGGCTCACACAAACACACAAACACAGCTTGGGCTCACACAAACACACAAACACAGCCTGGGCTCACACAAACACACAAACACAGCCTGGGCTCACACAAACACCACAAACACAGCCTGGGCTCACACAAACACACAAACACAGCCTGGGCTCACACACACACACACACCACAAACACAGCCTGGGCTCACACAAACACACAAACACAGCTTGGGCTCACACAAACACACAAACACAGCCTGGGCTCACACAAACACACAAACACAGCCTGGGCTCACACAAACACACAAACACAGCTTGGGCTCACACAAACACACAAACACAGCCTGGGCTCACACAAACACACAAACACAGCCTGGGCTCACACAAACACCACAAACACAGCCTGGGCTCACACAAACACACAAACACAGCCTGGGCTCACACACACACACACACCACAAACACAGCCTGGGCTCACACAAACACACAAACACAGCCTGGGCTCACACAAACACCACAAACACAGCCTGGGCTCACACAAACACACAAACACAGCCAGGGCTCACACAAACACACAAACACAGCCTGGGCTCACACAAACACCACAAACACAGCCTGGGCTCACACAAACACACAAACACAGCCTGGGCTCACACAAACACACAAACACAGCCTGGGCTCACACACACACACACCACAAACACAGCCAGATCTCACACAAACACCACAAACACAGCCTGGGCTCACACACACACACACCACAAACACAGCCTGGGCTCACACAAACACCACAAACACAGCCTGGGCTCACACAAACACAGCCTGGGCTCACACAAACACACAAACACAGCCTGGGCTCACACAAACACACAAACACAGCTTGGGCTCACACAGACACACAAACACAGCCTGGGCTCACACAAACACACAAACACAGCTTGGGCTCACACAAACACACAAACACAGCCTGGGCTCACACACACCACAAACACAGCCAGATCTCACACAAACACCACAAACACAGCCTGGGCTCACACAAACACACAAACACAGCCTGGGCTCACACAAACACCACAAACACAGCCTGGGCTCACACACACCACAAACACAGCCTGGGCTCACACAAACACACAAACACAGCCTGGGCTCACACACACACACACCACAAACACAGCCTGGGCTCACACAAACACATAAACACAGCCTGGGCTCACACACACACACACCACAAACACAGCCAGATCTCACACAAACACCACAAACACAGCCTGGGCTCACACACACACACACCACAAACACAGCCTGGGCTCACACAAACACCACAAACACAGCCTGGGCTCACACAAACACAGCCTGGGCTCACACACACACACACCACAAACACAGCCTGGGCTCACACAAACACACAAACACAGCCTGGGCTCACACAAACACACAAACACAGCTTGGGCTCACACAAACACACAAACACAGCCTGGGCTCACACAAACACAGCTTGGGCTCACACAAACACACAAACACAGCCTGGGCTCACACAAACACAGCCTGGGCTCACACACACACACACCACAAACACAGCCTGGGCTCACACAAACACCACAAACACAGCCTGGGCTCGCACAAACACACAAACACAGCCTGGGCTCACACAAACACCACAAACACAGCCTGGGCTCACACACACACAAACACACAAACACAGCCTGGGCTCACACACACACACACCACAAACACAGCCTGGGCTCACACAAACACCACAAACACAGCCTGGGCTCACACACACCACAAACACAGCCTGGGCTCACACACACACACACCACAAACACAGCCTGGGCTCACACACACACACACCACAAACACAGCCTGGGCTCACACAAACACCACAAACACAGCCTGGGCTCACACACACCACAAACACAGCCTGGGCTCACACACACACACACCACAAACACAGCCTGGGCTCACACACACACACACCACAAACACAGCCTGGGCTCACACACACACCACAAACACAGCCTGGGCTCACACAAACACCACAAACACAGCCTGGGCTCACACAAACACACAAACACAGCTTGGGCTCACACAAACACCACAAACACAGCCTGGGCTCACACAAACACACAAACACAGCCTGGGCTCACACACACACACAAACACAGCTTGGGCTCACACAAACACACAAACACAGCCTGGGCTCACACACACCACAAACACAGCCAGATCTCACACACACCACAAACACAGCCAGATCTCACACAAACACACAAACACAGCCTGGGCTCACACAAACACACAAACACAGCTTGGGCTCACACAAACACACAAACACAGCCTGGGCTCACACACACCACAAACACAGCCAGATCTCACACAAACACCACAAACACAGCCTGGGCTCACACAAACACACAAACACAGCCTGGGCTCACACAAACACCACAAACACAGCCTGGGCTCACACAAACACACAAACACAGCCTGGGCTCACACAAACACCACAAACACAGCCTGGGCTCACACAAACACACAAACACAGCCTGGGCTCACACACACACACACCACAAACACAGCCTGGGCTCACACAAACACATAAACACAGCCTGGGCTCACACACACACACACCACAAACACAGCCAGATCTCACACAAACACAGCCTGGGCTCACACAAACACACAAACACAGCCTGGGCTCACACAAACACACAAACACAGCCTGGGCTCACACAAACACCACAAACACAGCCAGATCTCACACAAACACCACAAACACAGCCTGGGCTCACACAAACACCACAAACACAGCCTGGGCTCACACAAACACAGCCTGGGCTCACACAAACACACAAACACAGCCTGGGCTCACACAAACACACAAACACAGCCTGGGCTCACACAAACACCACAAACACAGCCAGATCTCACACAAACACCACAAACACAGCCTGGGCTCACACAAACCTGTTCCAGAAGCCTGCATTGTTCTCGTAGTTCTGCGGCACGATGTTGGACAGATAGAAGGTCTCCGCCATTGCTTGCTGTCGACAGAAACCATCTGATTCACACATCAGTATAACCTCTTCTTTATTTTTGTAACGAATTAATTTTATTATGAATGTATTTATTTTAGTCCCTTTAAAAAGTTGAAGGATGCTCATCTCCAAATAAATAAATACATTATAAATTATACACACACACACACAATAATAACAGTATTTCAGTTCATGGGGTTTTTCATTTTAAGGCTTACTTCATATCGTCCTTTTTCATTTTACATGAAAAAAAAAATATTTACTGTTTTTGAATGCTTTCATTTCTTTGCACAATTTATTGCAGCATTCTATAATGCATTTAATAATTTAATAAATATATATGTATTTATTTTAGTCTGTTAAATCCTGAGAAATAATGTGAAGCATGCTCATATCTAGATAAATAAATAATAAGAAAAAAATTATAGTATAATATATACACACAACACCAAAATTGCAACATTTCATTGCACTTTAAATTAGTGCAACATTCTGTAACGCATTTAATTCCATTATATATTTAAATCCCAAGTTGTGTCCATTGTGTATTTCATATATATATATATATATATATATATATATATATATATATATATATATATATATATATATATATATATTAGGGGTGTAACGATACGCGTATTCGTATTGAACCGTTCGGTACGAGGCTTTCGGTTCGGTACGCGGTACGCATTATGTACCGAACGGTTCGTTGGACTAATTAATTATATTTGCAAAATAAATAAAAAATTGTGAAATATAATGATATGCGTTCAACAAGGTAGCTCAATAACCCAAACGACGTAACAGGCAACGCCCCTGACACCCCCGAAGAGGAAAAAAAACACCACCTTATATGTTTATGTTAGGCTACTCAGTCAGGCGCTCGCTCACTCAGTACGCGCTGAAGGCTCGTTGCAAAATGGCCAATGCGTTTAACAGACCAGAAATATAAGATCCTCCAATAACCAACAGGTCTGGTGTTTGGGTGCACTTTACCAATCGATCGGGGCATCCGAGCAAGCACGGAAATCAAAATGGACTAGTACTGTACTGTATCGGAATTTCCTGAGCAGTACGATACAATTAACAGGCCTGCACGTTATTAGATAGAAGAACTGTTATAAATAGAACGTATTCACGGGCAGTTTTGAAAACTCCACCTACTTTGCTCTTGGCATAGTGCAGCCCAAATTGCGTTGTATCTGAAGGGCAACGCTGAGCCCAGGGTCCAGCGCCGCGCGTACTGAGTGAGCGAGCGCGCTCTGTAGTGGAAAACGCAGGTTTTAAGAATATGCTTAATGTAATTGAGCCCCGTTACAATATTCCTTCACGAGCTCATTTCAGCCAGACCGTAATTCCTGCTTTGTGCCAAAAAACAAAAGCCCTATAGAGAACTAATTGAGTAAAAACACACTCAATATAAAGAGTTATAGAGTTCCATATAAAAGGTTACATCTTTGTATTTGTTCATAACTACTACAACAATAATATAAAATTTTCATTTTTTTTTTTATAAGGAGCTGTTTTTGTTTTATACAGTATGCTACTAAGAAAACACCATAGAAGATGGGTAAAGAATAGCTCCATCATTGTTCAATGTAAAAAAAAACATACTTTGTTAGTTTTAATAAATATATTTTTTTAAATCAAGGAAATGTATCTGCCAATTTTTTCTTTTTGCTGTATCTAAAACGTACCGAACCGTACCGAACCGAACCGAGACACCAGTGAATCGTATCGAACCGAACCGTGAATTTTGTGAACCGTTACACCCCTAATATATATATATATATATATATATTGGAGAGGTGAGGTGTCCAAGTCACAACATCTAACTACTGGGGTGCCTCAGGGCTCAGTTCTTGGACCACTTCTCTTCTCTGTCTACATGGCATCACTAGGTTCTGTCATCCAGAAATATGGCTTTTCAGACCACTGCTGTACTGATGACACTCAACTCATTGCTCTTTTTGTTGTTTTTGATTGATTCCACTGTCCTCATTTGTAAGTCACTTTGGATAAAAGCATCTGTTAAATTAATACAATTTAAATATATACACACATTTACACACACATATACATATATATATATATATACAAATATACATATATATATATATATATATTTGTGTGGTATTTTATGTGCTTTTCCATTTTACATGAGAAAATAAATGTAATTAATGCATTATTTATGCTTTCATTTTTTTGCACTTTTATTGATTTACTGCAACATTCTATAATGCATTTAATAATTTCATTTAATATATATTTAAGACTATTTTTTTGTCTGTTAAATCCCTCCATTGGTGTGAAGCATGCTCATATCTAAATAAATAAATGTATAATAAATGAATAATAATATACATATTTGCGAATTTCTTTTTTTTTAGGGCATATGTGGAATTTTACATAAAAAAAATAAAAATAATAATAATGACTTTTATGCTTTCATCGCATTGCACTTTTATATATTTAATTAAATGCATTTAATTCCATTATATATTTAAATCCCAAGATGTGTCCATTGAGTATTACATATATATATATACATATATTTGTGTGGTATTTTATGTGCAAAAAGTAAAAATGTATTTAATGCATTATTTCTGCTTTTGTTTCTTTGCACGTTTAGTGATTTCTGCGTGATGTGTGAGACCTCGGAGATCTTGTTGTCTCCGGCGGGGGCCATGTGTCCTCGAGACCAGCCGCTGCGCAGGTAATCCTCGTTCCGGGCCGTGAAGAGCTCGGGAACGCCGGGATCGGGTCTGAATCGGCAGTGTTTGCGGTCTGCGTGACCTGTGGAGGATCGAGAGAGTCAGAGAGCGTCTGCGAGCGTCTGATCGTCTCGCTTCACTCACCCAGTAATCTCTGAGCGCTCAGGTGTTCTGCCACCCAGCGGGGCGTGCGGTGCGTCTGATCGTACGACAGAGCGTGATTCCTGTAGAACCGGGTCTCAGCGCCGCTGTCAGGAAGACCGAAGCGCTCGAGGAGACCAAGAGCCGAGCTCCCTGCACACACAACACAAATGAAGACGGATTCATGCAATCCTTGATGAACTCTAACTGTTCACTAAATAGACACAATAATAACAATAATAATAATAATAACAACAACAAAAACAAATAAATCATTATTTTTCCTGAACAATAAGCGATGGAAATGTTCAAAAGCTGCGTGTGGTAAAATTTTAAGGTTTATTCATTTAATGAAACAAACTTGAATAATAAATAAATAAATAAACATACATACATACATATATATATATATATATATATATATATATATATATTTATTTTTTTTTTATATATTTTTTTAAGTAAGAGTATTTTACATATCCTTCAAAATACTAATGAGATTTATTTATATTTAAGATTAATATTTCATATAGCTGTTCATTTATTATTTTTCAGTCCACAAAATTCACATTTTGCATTTATCTTATTTTATTTTTAATTTATATTAATTAATTTAAAAGTTTATTTTTGAAGCTCATCTTTTTTTATTTATTTTTATTTAAATATTTTTTTTTTTTTTTAGTTGGAAGCTAATTTTAAAATCTTATATATTTTTATGATTATTTTGGACGGGTCGTGTGATGGAAAGGTGTTTTTTTTGTTTGTTTTTTTTTTACAGAATGACATTTAAAAATATCGAGAACATTACATTACGCAATATTTATTATTAATTATCATTATATTAGCAAAATGCCATAAGCATGAGAACAGGTGAGCTTTTTGCAATCCAAATCTCTTTTATTTTATAAATGACTTTAAATTATAAATGAACCTTTGAAAAAAAAAAAAAAAACACAAACAAACAAACAAACAAACAAAATAATAAAATAAATAAATAAAAAATAAAACACTGAAATGTATGTAACTTTTTTCATTCTGTTAATAACATAATAAATCTGTTATAGATCTTGTTCTTGTGGCACATCATTGTTTACACAATAATAAAAAGTAAAACTATAAAAAATACAAATACAAAAATGTTTTTTTTTTTTTTTTAGAAAAATAAGCTATGGAAATTTTCAAAAGCTTCGTGTGTGTAATAAAAAGTTTACGTTTTTTTATTAATTTACAGAAACAACCTAAATTTAATTAATTAATAAACAAACAAACAAACAAACCAATCACTGATCAAATTAACTGGTGTAACGGTGTCACAACTTACCCCGGTCTCTGAATGAGGATGTACATGAATTTTTGACCTACTGATTATTATTATTATTATTATTATTATTATAGTACGCTCGCGTCGTATTCTCATATAATTACCGAATAAAGTGTTTGTGGTGATTTACCTGACTCTGTTTTCTGCTCTTCATACAGATAGAGTTTGAGAGCAGCGACGCCGGAAGTGGCGCCGAGCACAAAGCCGCAGACGAACCTCACAGACATCACATTAGACGCCATCAGAAAATATGATTATTAATAATTATTTGAAATAAATAAAAAAAACATCACTTCAGGAACACAAATACACGCGGCGTCTGCGAGGCTTTGCGCGAAGAAGAAGAAGAGCAGCAGAGCGCCACCGTCACAGCGCCGCCCCGCGGCCGAAACACAGAACTGCAGCAGAATAAACTAAATTTCCTATTTAAATGTTTAATTATTAAATATAAATGTGTTCATTTTATAAATTAAATATATCATACAACATTCAAATTTAATAATTACACTTAAATACCAATTTGAAATTAACAAATTTAAATATAAAATTATATAAATATTTATTTTGTAAGTTTTATATTTTATATGTTAATTTCAATATATTATTTTTTTATTTCGAATATATATTTCAATTAAATTTAAAATGCATTAATGAAATATATACATATATGTTTGTGTATAATTGTATAATTATTTTTTTTCGCAACTTTGATTTAATTAAATATGAATGTATTCACTTTATTTCTAATTAAATATACAACATTCACATTTAATAATTACACTAAAATATAAACTTAAATATAAAATAAACATAATTATAATTAAATATATTTTACATTTGTACTTAATTTGTTAATTTCAAATATACATTTTAATTATTAAATATTAATACATTAATTATGTAAGGTTTTACATATTTACATTTTTTTTACCTTATTTCTTATCATTAAAATTAAATATGAATGATGTATTATAAATACATGTATAAATAAATATTTATTAATACATGCATATTTGTATGTGTATATATTTGAGATAATAATAAAAATAAAAAATATTGCTGTCTGATCAACAAATTGTTGTTAAAGAGACGACACGCAGCTCAAATGATGCTTTATCAGTATTTATTGTTTACTTTCATATACAAAAAGATAAAATTGAAATAATCCTGTCTAGTATTTCGTCCACCGCTCGGGCTGTGCTTGTTTCACACGTGGCACACACTACATTCAAACTGGTTTATTCTGGCACCAGTGCGGACGAGAAACAAGCTCTAAAAGCTCTAAAATTACCACAGTAAAAACAACAGCATCCACTGCAAGCGTTACAACGCTCCTGTCCAAAACACACTCCACTCGGTTTACATCGCGTCTCAGACAGATTATTAGTATATTTCTGTTAAAATCAGTAGTACAAGCCATGTCTGCTCTACAGGTTCAGCTACGATAGTGAAAGATCATCTACAACACACACAGTTCACAGAATCTGGAAAGAAACACCAGCCCTCGACAAACTCCGTCTCACCTCCAGATCACGAGCGGCCGAATTACACACAACATACAGATTTAGAGTAGTTGTTCGAGTGTGAGAGCTCCCCACTCCAATAAATAAATAAATAAAAAATACAATAAAAATAATAATAGAAAATAGTAAAAAAAATAAATAATAATAATAATAAAAAATTATATATATATATATATATATATATATATATATATATATATATATATATATATATATATATATATAAACCAGAAAAGGATAAAAATATAGAAAAAAATAAAATGTAAAAAATTTATATACTACAAAATAAAAAAAGAAAAGAGATAAAGAAAAAAAAATTAAAATGTAAAAAAATATATATGTTTATGAATTTTTAAAGAAAAATAAAATAAAATTCTACAATATAATTTATTAAATATATATATATATATATATATATATATATATATATATATATATAGTACAACATATAAGCAAAATAAATAGTAAAAAATACTATAAAATAAAATACTAAAATATAAAAAATAAAAAAAAAGAAGAGAAAAAAATCCAAATCACGTATTTTTCAAAATAAAAACTAACAAAAGTAAAAAAACAAAATAAATATTTATTAACAGTTGACTTTGATATATGGTTAAAATTAAACTCCAAAACACTTTCACTTTGTTTTTCTAATCATAATAGAAAAGAAAGAAAGAAAAGCAAAACTGATAATGTTTATATTTCATTTACACTTCAATTTACACAAACTTATGAACACAACTAGAGATTTATTCGGGGCTTCACAGATGACGCAATTATAATCTGTAATATTTCAACAGAATTAACTTTCGGACTCAAACAAACCAGCTCGGATCTTCAGTGAGAGTTTGTCGGAGCGTAACGAAACACAGACGAGGAGTTTGTGGAGGGCTCGTCACATCTACGAAAGAGGTTTGAGATTCGTTCAGCTATAAACACTGCTTCAGTGAGCTCTGAGGTAAAACCTGGACCGAAGATTGCATCCAGAGTTACAGCTGGTCACTTTTAGAGTTTCACATTGGATAAATCTATATAGAGTTCTCCATATATATCTTCTATAGCTTCTTTTCTGCAGGTAGAACAGAACGTGAGAGACGGAGAGAAACGCGATGCAGACGCAGCGATCGCTTCAGCGAAAGAAGAAATGAATCATGAATCCATCCGTCTTTGAGTTCAGACGCTCAAACGCAAGCAAAGCTGAAGCAAATGAGAACGAACACCATCTAACACACGGTCAGTTTAACATCGCATCTCAGAAAACTCATCAAAATCACACCCAGGTCATATTTCACAACACCATTAAGACTATTTAATCTATTTAAAGCCATTATTTGTTGCATTTTAATAGTATTTTATAATGAAAATGTAAAATAATTGTCATTAAAATCACTTTATTTTACAAAAGCACAACGAAATTACTAACACTTTAACTAATATTAAAATATTATATATTTTATTATATAATATTATATAATATATATAATGAATTAAAATTAAACAACTTTAATTGTTTTTCAAAAATTTATAAAATATATATACAAATATTTTATATATATAATTACGTGTAATTATTTATATATTATATTATCATGTATATATATATATATATATATATATATATATATATATATATATATATAAATAATTAATATATTATATTAATATATATAAGTGAGAGAAAGATAGACTTAGTTATCTTTACCTTAAAATACATAAAATATAATTTATTTTGTCTCTCTCTCGGTTTTGTTTTTTTGTGTGAAATATGTTTTTTAACAAGTTTCATGAGATACAAAAGTGTTAGAAGGCTGTAAATCAGTTGTAATTGGCACGACAGCGGAGGTGACGACATACTGGAGAAACACTGGACTGTGTTTAGTGCATAATGAAGCGTGTGAATGTATTGCATAAATCACATCTCTCGCCAAAATCAGCCACAATATGATGCATAAAACAAACCGAGAGGCTTTGATTTAATCCGTCCACAAGAGAAGATCACAGACTCCTCCGATACAGTGTGACAACATCAAAACCTCACTTTTCTAGACGATGAAGATAAATGTTAAACAATCATAGCCTTTGGTTGTCCTCTCACAGAAGGAATTTGGCTACATATCGTACGTTATTTCAAACGAAACGCCACGAAGGCCTGCGAAAGCGCGATCGAAGCTGGTCTGAAGTGGATCTCAGTGCCCAAAGGTCGGTCTTACAAGCTATTGCTGGAGATATTGCTTGCTACATCGTCTGAGCCGGACGCAATCTCGCAGTTTGCGCAACCAATCCGAACTTTCCGGGTTAACCTGAAGAGAGCGCAGTTTCCTGAAAGTATCGAGATGCGGAGCGGACCCGTGATTGGCCAAGGGTTGGCTAGGGAAACACGCTACTTTGGCACTTTGGGATTTCGTCGTGCCAGAATTGGGGCATCGCGACGTTTCTAATGCTACGACATCGCGACCGAAAGCAAAAGAGACCAATGAAGGCGAATGTAACTAAATGAAAGTCAATCAAAAAGACGGATCTTCATTTAAACACATGATGTATGGAGCCAGAATAGATCGTTAAAACCTCTGAGCTGGGCTTGAGAGGAAGTCGAAGCGACCGCTGCAGTGCATCATGGGTACAGGAGGCAGAGAAATGGCACAAACGTTCAGGACACCGAACCTTCATTTGGCTCTTAAAATCTTTGTGAAATCGCTGGTAAAATTTGGCTGAGGACATTTGGTAAGCACTGGTCACAGTCAATTCTTAAAGATATAGTTCACCCAAAAATTACAGTTCTGTCATTAAAAGATACTTTGGGGTTGACGGTAGCCATAGACTTCCAGAGTATGAAAAAAAACTAATTTCTATGGAAGACGATGAATACCATCAGCCGATTGGTTCCCAACATTCTTTAAAATATATTTTGGTTCCCAATATTCTTCGAAAGATATTTTGAAGTTATTTCGAAGGATGTTTGTAACCAAACATTTGATGTAGCCATTGACTTCCATTGTAGGACAAAAAAAATAAAATCTATGAAAGTCAATGGCTACCGTCAATTGTTTGGTTCCCAAAATGCTTCAAAATAAGGTATTTTGAAGATATTTTGAAGAATGTTGGGAACGAAACAAAAGATGGTAGCCATTGACTTCCATAGTAAGAAAAATAATACAATGGAAGTCAATGGCTACAGTCAACTCTTTAATTCTCAAAATAAGATAGGAGTAAAACTTTTTGAGGAATTGAAGTAAATGTCTACTGGCAACTAGTAGGTCTTTAAAATAAATTCAATATATTAAATATTCAAATAACTAAAGTCATAATATATTTTAATAACTTGAGGATGAGTAAATGATGACTTTGGATGAACCTTAATCCTTTTATGGTTTCTTTTGAACGAGCTTCGGCTTCATAACATCGCATGAGGGGAATATAAAAAAATTGTGCAAGTAAAAATGGGGAAATACAATCAAATGTTTGGAAGAAACGCCACACGTTTAAGGTTCAGTGTCCCGTGAAGTCAGAGACAGGAAGAAGGTCATTTTTCGGCACGATTCTTCAACTGTTTACAGCTATTTACATCAAGGGTTTCTCTCGTTTATACAACACAAGTGAGTAGCATTTCTTTTTTTCTGTCTCCAAACGGCTTCCCTAATCATAAAAGCCAACTTACATCAAAATATACTTACTACAAGTCAACACAACTAACAAAATATACAACAGAAGTCAAACACGTAGAAAATCTGAGGTATTTCTGGTCTGAGGTGTTCTGTGGTTCATGATCTATCTCGTATTTTTTTTGTCCTTTCACTAATTTTATTGTTTAGAGTTGCGCTCATTCGTCTCGGAAGACTTTTGAACGTCTGGTGACATCTGAGGATAAACTTTACGGAGAAGAAACAGAACATATCACAACTTCCAAACAATGTGGAAATTCACTCTTGAACTATGGCACATGAAGCCACTTTCAAGACAAAATAAATATCGTTCCTGTGTTTTTTGTCATTGCTATCGAGTCAAACGTCACCTGGTCAGAATCCAATTTTTATCCCCAAACTGAAGTCTCAATATCGTTGGAGGTCAGATCTCAGATTTGGTCCCTGTTAGAAAGAGGTAATACATGAAGGGACCCGACCAAAACACATGAAACCAAACACGTCCCGGGTGAATCGCACAAAAACGGGTCTTATTACAGCTTCAAGTCAAAGAAGAAAAAAATATGGGTATTTAAATTTGGGTATTTCGATTTTTTACATTGTTTAATATTTCCATAACAATTAAGCACTTTCCCCCCAAATTATCTTATAATAAAAAAAACAATAAAAAAAAAAAAAATAAATCCCATTTATATTTTTTTATAGATTATTTCAGTATTTGTTGGGCTATCTGAACTGATTTTCTTTTCTTTTATTATTATTAAATTAAGCATAAATTATTATATTGCAGTGATAATTAGAAACATCATAAATAACAGCTAAAATTATAATAATAATCATATATATTTAAAGTTTATTAAATATGTATATATATTTATCATATATATTTAAAGTTTTTATATATCATTTAATATTTGTTGTAGCTACTACCTATAAATTATAATAAAAAAAAAATAAAAAAACTAAAAAATAAATAGAAATCAGCATAAATTATTATATAAGAATTTATTTAGTCAACATTATTTAATAAAACATTACTATTTAAAATAATAATAATAATAATAAATAAATAAAAGCATCTGAATGCATAATGGTCATGAGAATTATGGGTAAAATTATGGGACTCCCCGTCTTAATTAATTCATTACACTAATAAAATAAACACTGAGAATAACCAGAATAACACAAAATAATACATTTAATAACGGTCATAAGAATTTGAGGGAAAATGTGCTTAATAATATTGCTACAAATTAAAAATAAAAAATCTTAATGCTCCTAAAAAGCTTTTATTTTTATTTATTTTTTTTACGATAAATATTATTTCTTCTTTTTTTTTCTTCGATTTCAAAGTGTTTTGACCCAGAATTTCACCCTTCACTCTGGACGCCCAAAACACATGTTGCATTATCACAAGAGAAACTAAAGTACAAGAGATAAAATTTCAACACTTTTTATGGTCTTTTTATCAATTTTCAGTAAACTCTCAGCATCACACACACACACACACACACACAGGTCTTGCATGTTTAGTGTTAGATTCATCAGGGCACCGCTGTATTTCTCTCTGACGTGGGAAAGGCAGTCATGGAGCACTTGATACTGGATCCCTGAGAAAGATTTCCACATGCAAGAGTTTCCAGCCATCGATAAAAACCAACCAACTTCACAGTCATCACTCAATAAAACCGAAACGCAAGAAAGGAATCAGTCCAGTCGTCTTTCAACACCCGTCAGTTCCGTAAAAGACACGTTTTATGTATTTCTGAATAGCACACTTTCAGAAAGAAAGAGAGATAGATAAAAAAAAGTGTTGCATGTGTAACAGTCAAAATGATCCTCGCAGGATTTGCAGAACACTGTTGGATCTTCAAAAAAACCCAGAAGAAAAACGAGGAAAATCAACGGAATCGGCAGAACTGGAAAAGTGGAGGTCAGCATTCATTTGTCGGCTCCTGAATGTGTGTTTAAAAGTCTTCAGGATGATAAAAATACAGTAGAGAGGTGTGCTGGTAGTTACTGATCCCATGAGAAAACAACGATGACAATCATAATCATAATAAAGTGAAACATGTTGGGATAGGATAGCAGCGGCTGTAATGTGGTTTGAGGTTCTCCGAGGGTCAGATGCGGGACTCTTTGGGCGACAGGTCCACGTTTGTGAGCGAGGTGACTGTAGAAAGCAGGTCTGAGGTAGTGATGCTCGTCAGCCGGCGGATCTGAGAGATTCGCTCCTCCACGCATCCGGCTGATAACCTCGCCTCGGCGTCGTGATCCCAGCACTCCTCGATCGTCTCGCACATCTGCGCCAGACCCTGCACACAGCACCGCTCTCTTAACCGTGCTTAATACAAGTATATATATATATATAAATAGATGGACAGACTTATTACAGTTAGTGGCTAAAGCAACAGCTTTTTAGCTGGATGAACAAACTATAGAGAAAAAAATATATACATTTTATTTTACAAAAGCACAAGAAAATTATATATTTTTTTAACTATATATATTTAATGAAAATTAATAAAAGTAAAATTATACTAAAATAACACTACTTTTAAGTTCTCTAATATTTTAGATTTTTATCCTTCAGTTTATACATTTAAAAATTTAAATAACAATAATAATTAAAAAACAAATTATTTTAAAAAAAAAATTTCCCAGACAATTTTCACCACACTAAATTTAAATATTAATTCAATAAAAAAAAAAAAATTATATTTATGCATTCCACAGACATTTTTATCAAAAGCAATTTACAAATGAGGAACAAAACAAATCATCATAAACACAAAGAAAATTACTACATTTTTAACTAAAATAAAAATGGAAAATATTAAAATAAAAACGCATTCAAAACTATTAAAACTCTCAATGCTACTACTATAACCCATGCTTTCAAGTTCACAAATTCAGATTTCTACTTTTACATTTTCAACCTTTTTAATATTTTACAAAAAAAAAAAAAAAAAAAAATGAAAATTATAAAAATATTTGTGAT
Source organism: Carassius gibelio (assembly GCF_023724105.1). NCBI lineage: Eukaryota > Metazoa > Chordata > Actinopteri > Cypriniformes > Cyprinidae > Carassius > Carassius gibelio. Next base: position 942,843 of record NC_068394.1, on the reverse strand, counting down.
ATGTAAAATATGTAATAATATAATATATCAAATTGACATACATATATATACATATATATATTGTATTTACAAAACAAATCATCAAAGAGGCAGAACATATCTGCAATTTACAATGACATGTGTATTAGAATAAGAAGCAAGCTTTATATATTTTTTAAATGTGTAAATAATAAAGTGATTTATTATTTGTTTATCGCAATGTTTTATTTATTTATTGTATATAATTATAAAACTTGTTTGTAAACCTTAAGTCAATGTTTAGGTAATGGTGCCTTTACTCTGGAAATTATAGTGAATTTTATGCATCTGGTTTATTATTATTTTTATGTTTGGAAGAATAAAATATTGTATTATAATCAAAGTATGTAGTTTATAAAAATGTGTTAAAAAAAATGTGTTAAAAAAAACATAATAATAAATAAATAAATAAATAAATAAATAAAAATATATACATATATTTGTGTCAAATTATGTGCACAAATTCACTAAAAACCTCCACAGAGCGCATCACTCACTGAATGTTTGAGCCAGCAGTCCTTAAACGCCGGCCGCATCTTCTTATGAACCACCGCATCCTGAAGATCCTCCAGAGACGGATGCTGGCCGATCTCCTCCTCAAACGGCAGCATGTACTCGTCTACAGGACCTGAGGGAACACAGCACACAGCTGGAAAGGGGGCGGAGCTTACATGCTCAGAACTGTCTCGGATTGGTCAGATACAATGGATACACTTTTCCACTAATTGAAGTAGTTCGTCATTGATGGACAACAAAATTTAAGATATTTAATAGACGGAATGCAGTTTAAGAGACGATGTTAAAACAGTATAATCTTTATGAAATTCACAACTTAGAAGCAGGGTTAATATAATTAAAATGTAAATTAAAATCATTAAAAAAAAAAATTTAACTGAAAAAAAATTCACTAAATTACATGTAAAACTTAAGTAAAACTTAAGTAAAAAATAAATAAATAAAAATATATAGGAATATATTACGAAAAAAAAATAAAGCTATAAAAACACAACAGTTAGTATATATATATATATATATAAATATAAAATATATTTATATATATACACAAATTACAAAAAAACTATTTTCACACAAACAAAAAGATTTTATATAAAATTCAATGTCAACTTGATTAAAACAATTTTTTTAAAAATAAATTCTCTCTCTCTCTCTCTCTCTCTCTCTCTCTCTCTCTCTATATATATATATATATATATATACACACACACACACACACAAAGAAAATTACTACATTTTTAACTAAAATAAAAATGGAAAATATTAAAATAAAAACGCATTCAAAACTATTAGTCTCTCAATGCTACTACTATAACCCATGCTTTCAAGTGCAAAAAAACAGATTTCTACTTTAAATTTTCAACCTTTTTAATATTTTAAAAGTAAATATTTTTCAAATCCAACATAAAAAAAAAAAAAATGAAAATTATAAAAATATTTGTGATATGTAAAATATGTAATAATATGTAAAAAAAAAAAAAAAAAAAAGTTATATCTAATTTTTTTTTTTTTTTTTTTTATGGTGTCAGAGTTGGGTGTCTGACAGGAAGCAGCTGTTTCATCACTTCCTCTCACCGTCAGCAGCTCTGCAGCGAGACACCAGCTCCCACAGCACCAGGCCCATGGCGTACATGTCTATCCTCAGGAAGGAGTCCCTCTGGAAGTTGATGGCCCCCTCCAGCACCTCCGGAGCCATGTATCTGCGCGTCCCGACCTGACCGTGTGTGTCCCCCGGCGGCGTCCCCGGCTCGAAGCGCACCGCCAGCCCCAGATCCCCGAGCACCGCGCTCAGGTCGCTCTTCAGCAGCACGTTCCTGCTCTTGAAGTCTCTGTGGACGGATGCAGTTACACCTCGCTGACTCTCAGTGTGTGTGTGTGTGTGTGTGTGTGTGTGTGTGTGTGTGTGAAGCTCACCTGTGAGCGATGGCTGGTTTGGAGCGAGGCACGTCCTCGTGAAGATACGCCAGACCACAGGCCATGGTCTCGGCGATGTGACACAGATCCGTCCAGCTCAGCACGTTCCCCTTCAGATGATCCGTCAGAGAGCCCTGACAGTCGACACAGCACAAACACTTACTCTAACAGAGCAGTAATTACTGCTTTTAGAAAACGGTTATTCCATATACGTAGTAAGGTTTCGCTAAATAAAACTGAGCAAATAAAGTGTAATGATATTAATAAACACAGTATTCTTCCACCAAACAATGTAGCTCCTCAGAAACAGCTGTGGGTGCAACAAAGTGGTTGCCGAGCAACACACAGAAGTAAACAAAGGTGACTGTTACTTTGTAATTTACAACAGCTTTGAACGCAGCTCAGCCAATCAGAGTCAAGGAGCGGAACTATCTGCGCGATATTATTATATACCAGTTTCATTTTAATTTGATTTAAAATTGAATTAATTTTATTGTTCTTGTCATGTTTATTTTAGCATTTTTTTAAAAAAGTCTACATAAGTTATTCATTTAATTTAGTTGTTAATTTTTTGTTTAGAGTTATTTTAATATAAAGCATAATACTATTTTTTTTAAACCTACTTAATCTAATATATCGCTTATCCAATGTATTATATTTATGTCTAATTCATACATTTTAGTATTTAGAGTTTTAGATTTTAGTACTATTTTTAGTTTACCTTTAGAGAATTTTTTAGTAATTTTGTTGTGTTTTTATTTTATTTTTAATGGCTATTTAGGTTTTTTTTTTTTGTTGTTGTTTATTTCAGTTTTTAATTTTATTATTATTTTAAAATTCTAAATAGCTTTAATTTTAAATTAAATTAGTTTATTTTTGTATAAATATGACAAAAAAACAGATTTATATTATTTTTTGTTTCTCTGTATCTATCAGTCCAGTTTTGTGTACGTTTGGCTGAAGTGTGATGACCTTTGACCCTCACCCGCTCATGAAACTCGGTGATGAGCCAGAACTCCGTCTCCAGGTTTGCTCCGCGTCTCTCGGCTCCGATGTAGCGCAGCAGGTTCTCGTGCTTCATGCCCGGCGTGGAGAACATGTCCCGCTCGTTCTGCCACGACTGCTTGTCCTGAAGATCACACACACACACACACACACACACACACACATTCATCTACTGAAATAAACAGGCAGTTAATGCATTTGTTTCCCTCAAACACAACATGAAATGATTGCGGACCTGAATGGGGAAGATCTTCACAGCTACGCATTCATTCATCATCTGAGCTCTCCAGACTTGGCCGAAGCGTCCTCGAGCTTTAACCTCCAGCAGCTGAAGAGGCTTCAGAGTCAGCAGCGGAGACGGAGGAGACGGACTCGGATCCTGAACACAGAACACAGAACACGGCACTAGATGGAGCCACAGAAGCACACACAGCTGGACCACATCAGAGACCCGTGAGACACACAGACAGACCTCGCTGAGGTCCACGTGTCCGTACGGAGGCTTGCGGTGCCGGTACATCCAGAAGCCCAGCAGCAGCAGCATGGAGAGCATCGTGACGGGCAGCAGAGAGTAAACCAACACGATCAGCAGCAGCGGAGCGGACGGAGGAGACTCCAGCACTGACCAGAGACAACAACAACAACAACAACACCCTTCTGTCACATCAGCAGCGCACCACACAACACACAGATCTCACTCGGACATCAGGTTTAATGAGTTCATTCAAATAAATAAATACACATTTACTATAACTATACATACATACACACACACACACACACAAACACACACATATATATATATACATAAAACATAAGTACATAAATTAATTATAAATAAAATAAATGTAAAGAATAATAAAAAATAAAACAAATATATATTGAAAATATACACAAATAATAAATTGCACAAAAAATAATAATAAAAAAATCAGAATGCTAATTAAACAAATAAATGTAAATAAAAATAGAAATTTAACTCAATATTTTAAAATGACAAAAATTAATGACTACGAATATATACAATTAAATGAAATAAGTTCAGAAAAAATGTATCAATAAAATAAACCAACCATTAAAATGTACAAAAAAATTATAAAAATATAAAACAAATAAATATATATTGTAATTATACATAAATAAAGTACTTAAAATAAATAGAAAATAGGTAAATAAAAAAAATATTACAATTACTAAAAATATATAAATAATAAAAATACATAAAATTAATAAATAATAAAAAATGCTAATTAAACAAATACACTGAAATAAAATACAAAATAACTAAATATTTTAAAATGACAAAAAGTTATGACTATAAATATATACACAATTAAATAAAATAAGTTCATAAAAATGTATCAATAAAGTAAACCAAAAACAAATGTAAAAATATAATAAAAATATAAAACAAATAAATATATATTGAAATTATACATAATTAATAAATTACTTATAAATAGAGAAAAGTTAATAAAATAATAATAAAATTACTAAAAATAAAAAGGAAAAATTAATAAATAATACAAAATGTACACAATGTATACAAATAGTAAAATTGACAAAAGATTAATGGATATGAACACAAAAAAATTAACTAATTCACATATATTATGTATACCATTAAAATAAAAAATAAAACAAAAAAATAATAAATGATAAGAAAAGGATACATAAAAGAATGCACTCATTAAAAACAACTACAAATGAAGATATATAAATAAAATAAATGCGTAAAAAATACATATAAATAATATACCTGATCACAAACAAAAGTAAACAAAAAGTTTATAAATAAATAAATAAATAATAAATCAAAACGTACAAATACCGAAGTTAATTAATTTTAATAATAAATGCCATTAATGCATTAGCCGTCACTGTTCAGTGTGAAGCGCAGCACTGAGGAGGTTTCTGATTGGTTGACTCTCACCTGGTCCAGTGATGTCAGGCAGGTGTGTGAACCTCTCGTTACAGAAGTCACCTTCACAGCAGCAGAAGAACACCTGAGGATTCTCCTCGGTGGCCACACACTCCTGTCTGAGACACACACACACACACACACACACGGTCAAACATCTGGAAAACACTTCACCATCTCTCGTCTGCTTCAGCGCTAACCAACATATCTTCAACAACATATTAAAGGTTTACGATGGGAAACAAGACACTTCACGAGGTTGAAGAATAAAAAATGTACATGGTGTTACCTAAAAACATCCAGAAGCACCCTGGCAATGATTGACTAATATTAAAATAAATTAATAACTTTACTATTAAAACAATGAAAACTAATTACTATTAAAAAGAAGCATCTACATTTTTAAATATTAAAATAAATTATAAATTAAAGTAATATGTATTAAAATAAATAAATAAATAAATTATTTAACTATAATTAACTTTTATTGTCAATAAATAAATACTAGTCAACATTTAATTTTTCCGAAATATCCTAATGACTACATGACAATTAAATTTGTTTAAAAAACAAATAACTAATAATAAATTAACACACACTGAATAAATACAATTTAAAATTAATTCAATAAAACATACCAAATAAAATAAAATATTAATAAGTTATAAATGCATTAAAATAAATAGATTATACATATGAATTATATTTAAATAAATTAATACTATTTAAATTAAAATTAACAACCAGAACATCTGGAAAGTTTATTACTATTATAATTATTGATTATATTATAGTTTAAGTTTCAGCATTATATTTGCTCTGAAATGTCTAAATGAGTTTATGAAATGCAAAAACTAAAATAATTTGGCGATACAAAAATGACAATGTGTGTAATGATGATGAAAAATCCTAAAAGGGCCAAAAAGATCATCATTATCTTTATGCAAAACATTATCTTTGTTTCTCTTGAGAGTTTGTGCTGAATGTGGAGGTGAAGTTGGGATGTTTGTTCTTGATTTATGAGTACAGTAGGAACAGATTTCGAGTTCGTCAGTGAAACACATTGAAAGAGAGCAGGTCAGTAACGGAGTGACACACAAAAGAGAGAAAGAGCGAGAGCAGATTGTGCTGATCATCAGTCTCTGTGTCTCTGTGAACACAGACCTGCAACAACAACATCATCACACCTTTAAAATCATATACCTATTTATATATCAGACATAGTGACAACATATCTGGATCTGTATGTTTTTAATATATTTTATTTTTACATTTTTTATTCTTAATTTTATTTCTTAAGCATCATGACATGTTTATTTTCCCCTACGGTGCATGAAATGTGTTTAAACTCGAAGTTAAATAATGGTGCATAGCATTTGGTAGAGCATTGTGTGATCAAGCGTAAGGTTGTGGGTTCGATTCCCCGGGAACACATGATAGGTAAAAAGTGATAGACTGAATGCACTAAGTTGATTTGAATCAAAGCGTCTGCAAAATGCAAAAATTTAATTTAATTTAATTTAACTCCTGAAAAGCAGAACAAAAATGGAATACAAAAATAATAATTAGAATTTTGAAAAATTTAATTTCTTTAAAGTGGAACAAACAAATGGAATAAATAAAGAAATTAATTATAATAAAAATAAATTATATCTAAAATGAATGAAAGTGCAGAATAAAATTGTTATATAAGGATAAAACCAGTAAAAAAAAATAAATAAATACATAATTACTGTGTAAAAAAAAAAAAAAATATATATATATATAAATAAATATAAATATAAATATATATATATATATAAATATATAGGAGTTAAAAGATTTATATTAAAATAAAAATTTGTATATCTAAAATTAATGGAAAGCAGAAGAACAATTAATATTAAATATAATATTAATAATAAATAAGAATAAGACCTTATTATTATTATTATTATTATTAATGTTATTGCAGTGTTATTTTAGTATAATTTAAATACTACTATAGTTCTTAACATTTTTATATATTTCATTTGAAATATTTAGACGTTTTATTTATAATTTTTTTATTTACACACTTTATTTTTTACTTTTACTGCACTTATGAACAGCAATGATACAGTGTTTCTATGGTTACCGCTGTAAACAAACCAGCGCTGCACTAATGAACTTTAATATGCTTTATACAGAGGCACGATGAAATGAAACTGTTGTAAAGACAGTACGTTCCCCACAGACATATGGATTTCAGCCGGCTCGTGGTTGATGGTTACATCACTAATGTCTAGTGTTAGCGTCTTAGCACTGACCTGTCGTAGCAGTTGAAGTCGTCTAACCAGCATCCCTTCTTGACGAGCTGGATGCTGCCCGAGCTGTTCCTCCACGAGGCGTAGCAGTGCGAGCGCTTGTCCTTGTCTCCCTCACAGCGCTCCACGCCGCTGCGGTTCGTCTTCTCCACCTCCCAGTTAATGTTGAAGTACAAACACTCGTGCGTCTCCACCTCGGCATGACTGGGGCCTGAAGAACACAGAGACACGGCTTTACTGACCGCAGAAACACTGAGCAAACACAAACAATAACATTATTAGTCTTACTATTAAAACGCATTATCATGATTATACTAGAAAATACATTATGCAAATATAATTATTATTATTATTGCCTATTTGCCTATTGATAACATTTGCGATTTTACATACATATAAATATTGAATAATAATATATATATATATATATATATATATATATATATATATATATATATATATATATATATATATATATATATATATATATATATATACACACACACACACACACACACACACACACACACACATTTTTGTTATTAAATATTTAAACAAATATTATTAATAAATATGGACAGAAAATATAAAACATATTTTAAAAATATTACTGATGTTTGCTGTTCCTCAATTCTCAATTTAATTAAATAATAAACCACCATTACTGCTATTAAATATATTGAATGTGTATATTTACATATATTGAATATATATAAATTATTATATTCATTTTCTATTATTAAATATATACATTTAAATTCATTAAAATTAATTATATCTAAAATTTAAAACATGATAAAAATATTGATAACATTAGCTGATTCTCAATTCTTTACTTATTACTATTATTATTACTTTTCATTTATTAAATATAGATCAAAATTAATTATCAAAATACCATTACTTTATTAATACATTATTATTATTATTATTATTATTATTATTGTTATTATTATTATATAATATATATATACAAAACATATACATAACATTGATAACATTTGCATTTTCTCAATAATTGTCTACTTAAACTTATTAAATACATTAAATTCAAAGAAATGTAATCTCATTGGTCAGTCCAACAGGTAGCCCCGCCCCAAACTCACATCATTGCCCAGGCAACTCAAACAAACAGATCAATGTTTTGAAAGTGACAGGAAGTCAAACTACAGACGAACTGAACATGAATTCAGTGTTTGAAAATCATGATTTCTGAGATACAACTATTTGAAAACCTGGAATCTGAGGAAGCAAAAAAAATCTAAATATTGAGAAAATCATCTTTAAAGTTGTTCAAATGAAGTTCTTAGCAATGTATATTACTGATCAAAAAAGTTTTTATATATTTAAAAAAGGAAATCTACAAAATATCTTCATGGAACATGATCTTTACTTAATATCCTAATCATTTTTGGCATGAAAGAAAATTGTATAACTTTGACCCATGTGCGTATTGTTGGCTGTTGATAGAAATAAACCTTCACTACTAACACTGCTTTTGTGCTTCAGTGTCACATATATGGTTTGGGCATCTCTGATTTAGTTTAGGAAGAGGACTTGGGCCTGTTTCATGACTCGGACAAGAACAGGTTTACTGCTTGATAATATAAGATATAGATAAATCAAACATTTTAACATGAAAAACTATATCAAATATAGAGTAAACAAAACAAATGAATAAACATTTGATAAAGATAAAAATACTTTATTAAATATATAATATTAATTTTATATCATTGCATTATATTACAACAATAATATTAAATGTAAACAATAATTAAATTCAAATTAAATATAATTTAGAAAATAATATTCGGTGTAATAAAATGTTTATTGTTTAATTTAATTTGAATTATTACCATGTAGTTAACTAGAATGTTACATTTTTTTATAAATGTTTGACAAATTAAGATATAGAAAATGAAAACTATATAAAATAAAAAAAACATTTGATAGATAAAAATGAACATTAATACTATATTAAATATATACTAAAATTGCAATTCATAATACTAAAATAAGGAATTAGATAATTTAAATAACATATTGTTTTTATTTAATATCAAATATTATTATCTAGTTAACCTGTCAGCTAAAATGGTTTCATAATGTTTGATAATGTAAGATATAGAAAATGTAAATAAAATGTTTTTAAAATGGAAAATAATAACAAATTTTATAAAAGCTCATACACAAAAATATTTTCAATAGGTAATTAAATAATCATTAATTTAATAAATAATATTACAATTATTAAAAACATTTTTTAATAAATATATAATAGGAAAATAATGAATAGCTTAAGAATATCAATATAATTTTTAGAATTAATATTTGTAAAAAATAAACGATAATGAATTGCCAAACAACTACAAGTGGATAAAAATACAGTTGTCAAAATCCCAAAATGCAAAAATGAAGCATGCACTGATACATAATTCATATTCTGGCACCGCATTTCTTTTTAAACGAACTGCAATCTGAAACGTAGCCGGCCATTAAACTGAATCATGATGGAAAGAGAAAGTTTTCCCTGGAGTCAGATCAATGTAGAGTACGGCTGGAATAAAGACTGAACTGATGTGCTTATTATTATTCAGACATGATTCACAGCGATAACACACATCTCTCAACTGCAATCCGTTTCATTTATACCTCACTTTCTTCCAAGAAGATCCATTTAGTGAATTAAGAGTCCAAACACACGCTGAAGATGGAGATTCCTTTGCATTACAAAACCCTCAATGCCCCAAACAACACTTGCATTGCATTTGAGTCCAGATGTGTGTGTGTGAGTGCATCTGATGGCCAAAACACCTGAACATGAGTGTTTTGAGATAAATATGAGCCACAGACAGTCAATACTCACTACTGCACACAACACATGCTAAAAACATGTCTGCGATTAGCACACACGTGTCTGCTCGGATTCAGTACTGCATTTACATTAATGCAGTTATCAGAGGCTTTTATCCAAAGCTACTTGCATTGCATTCATTACTTTCACGGCATGCTCTCGTTTAATCAATTTATGTACTGTTTATGTATAATTCATGTACTATGATAATTATTAGGAACTCTAAAATGTGTTTAAAGGACTGTCCTTACCAAAAAACATGGTACTTATTTAAAACCGTTTTATGAAAGTGTTTAAAACTGAACAACCTTGTTGTAAATTGTTACTTTTAAATTAGTTTAAAAATACAAGAGAGTTTAAAATCAAATAAAGTTCGCATTTTTTGTTTGATAACTTTTTAACAACTTGTAGTTACAAATTTGTTGCAAATTGTTACTAGACGAAAACATAAAACTTCAAATTTAGTTACGTAAATTGTAACTAAACATAAAAAAAAATGTGTTTAGAAAAAAAGTGTTTAAAACGTTTCTTTTTTTTTTTTTAATTGTTACAAAAAATGTGAATTTTTTTAAATAAAAAAATGTTACTTGTGAATTGTTATTTAAGAAAAAAAACTATTTATTCATAAAAATGTGTTTAAAATTGCACAACCTTGTTGAAATTCAGTGACTTTGCAAGGATTTGAAACGGAGTCGGTTCTTATTTTAAAATATTCTGGAGCAGGATAATATTAATGACACATGGGTAATTAACGACACTAAATGGAGTTGAAATTCTCTGGCGTTGTTTCCAGTAACGAATCTGTAGCACTACAACAAAATAAACTTAAAAGAAAAGAACAAAACGCTCCAAAAGTACTTAAAGAACCATTAATGAAATCATAAAGAAGCATGGAATCAGAACGGCTGAATTCCTAATTATTTTTCCCAGTCACAGCAAACTTTTTTTGAAGAAGAATTAATCAAATTACCAACCCATTTAACAAAGCATCTTTTTGTCTAATAGATATGACGCTGCATATTACGAATATTGTTGGCCCCCTTGATGATTTTTGCTCCTATTTTGTAATTCGCTTTGGATAAAAGCATCTTCACAATGCATAACATCCAGTTTCTTGTTTTATAAAAACTTGTCAAATTTGGTGAGAGGAACAACCTGATTGCCATTAAAACGCCTTCACAAAAGACAAATAAAACGCTCTTTACTCAGTCATGTGCAAGCGTCCATTTCGACACCAACACGGTGACGCTCCTGATCTATTTATAGCAGCTGGCGAGAAACACAAACCTCAAGTAATAATGACAATCATAATCAGACCAGATCGCAATAAAAACAAAGCAGGTCTGATGTTTGATTTCGAGGAAGAGAATGAAACACGGCTTCCTTCCCTTCAAACACAAACTTGTTCAGGGTTTAAAGAAGGACTTGATTTGTTCCCAGACGACAGGGATTTGTGAGGGAGTTTGTAAGTAGGTCAGATGAATCCAAACATCAGCCGATGGAGAACTTCTTTTCTTCAGTAGAACAGATTTTTAGCTGAAACTGAATTGCTGAATTGTGATTCATGTAATGGAAGTCAATGGATACTTGTATTTGAGAGCCAAAAAAAGCACATTCAGGCCCGTGGCTATTGACTTTATATTATTGTCTTATGAAGCAAAACGATCGGCTTGTGCAAGAAACTAGAGGTGTGTAATAATGAGAGAAAATTATATCTCAAAATATACTGGGGTATTTTTGATAACGATAATTAAAGTAAATTTCACTGAGTGTGTGTTTGTGTTGGTTTAGACCCATCAGGGATAAATAAGTAAACTTCCAGTAGGTGGCAGCAAGTCCTGTCTTAATGAGTGATTTATTAATGAATCATTCATTCAAATGATTCATTCAAAACAGCTGATTCATGTAGAAACAGAAAAGCAACAGTTTTTATGAATGGATCATTGAATCACTGACTCAGATGATTCGTTGAGAAACTGATTCACTGCAGTGTTGCGCCGAGATGCTAAAATGTTATGCTGCAACTATTTTCATTAGCGAAATCAAAGAAAAAAAAACAACAACATACAATATTGAGTGTCAGGCATCGGTTTTGATTGAGTAACTTCGAGACACAAATTTGATTTGGTGAATTGGTTCATCTAGATCATGAAAAAGAACCAGTTCAAAAGTATGATTCGTGGGTGAACTATTCCATGACCATGCAATGGATGGGACAAAAACAATACAAATTTTTGACAATATTCAATATATATCTTGACGATTTTTTATATACATCTCAATATTTTTGCATTGGCTCTTGAAAAATCTTCAGAACCACAGCAAACTTAAAGAAAACACTTTACTAAAAGAATCATTAATTAAATTGTTAATAAAATAATTAATGATTAAATGCAAAATGTAAAAAAAAATAATAATAATATAGAAACTTAGAAAAAAATATTAAGTTATCTATAAAACAAAGATTATTAGAGTACGTTTTACAAGAAAAAGAAAAAATAATGTTTAATTTAATGTGTTACTTGGTTAATTTTACCAAATTAACAATAAGTTACATTTAAAATATTTACTTAAAATGTACCACCATACCAATATAAAAATATAACAATTGTTTTTTTTTTTAAATGCCATTTTCCTTTAAAAAAAATAAGCTCTTTGAAAAACATGAAGAGCAAAGAAATGCATTAAACATTACATAGATAATCTAGTTTGCAAGATCATATATATTGTTATGTCTGTTTCCATATTTAAATCACAGTCAATCGTTGCATCTTTGGATTCAATCTTGCATTGCATTTGTCAATCCAAAACTTTCTGAAACGTCTGAAAGTAGGCGAAAAACGGAGTGAAATTGGCTTACTGTCTTTATAACCTAAATATAGGCCTCCTGCATTATACACAATATTCCCTCATTTTATAGCGTTCCTGTAGCTCAACCGCGTTAGCAGCGCTAGGTTGCGGGTTCGATTCCCAGGTAGCACGTTAGGTTAAAAACATTAGCCTGAATGCACTGTAAGTCGCTTTGGATAAAAGAGTCTGCTAAATGCATACATCTGTTATATCGTCAGCAGAATAAATGCAATAATAACGCTAGAATATTCAACGCAGGATTATATTATGAAACTTTTTTGTACTTTAGAAAAACACACACTGATGAATCATTCGCAATAGACCGCGAACATTAATTAAACTCTATTTACTACAATGCAAGTCAAGTCTAAATGATTACGCCTGACTTTCATTCATCCTTCTTTGGCAATCTGTGGCCTTTTTAACCAGCATCCAATCCTTTGACTAACAATGGCAACAAGTTCAGGCCAAATATTGAATTTTGTCATGCTAAAATAAATAAATGGCAGCTTGTCTCTAGAGGCTCGGAGAAAGACGTTCCCACGCTCTGGTGGTCATTGACAGGCCTCCGCTCGACAGGTGGTCACTGCTGGGTTTTACATGACAAAAGTGCGGCCCCCTTCACCCCGAGATCCACGTCACACACCGTCTCAGCCTTTTCTCACAGAGTCACAGCAACAATGACTGCAAACCACACTCCAGACTAATTATTCTGTTGATTTGAGCGACGCTTTGGATACGACCTCCAACCAAAGACACACAAACTACGAATCTGACTCGAATGGATGACTGTATTAAAATCAGTTAAGAGGGGAAAAACTGAGCTATAACCAATGAGAAGCTTCTGCAGCGACAAATTAACCATTTAAATCTACTCATCTTGGTTAATGTGCATTTACTATTGTTTATTGTTAAAAAATTGTATTAACCAAAATTAACATTAACCAAGATTAATAAATGCTGCACAAGTATTAATTATTGTTAGTCAATGTAATAGTTAACATGAACTGAGGTCAAACAAAAAATTTGTTTTAACGTGTAATTTGTAAAAAAAAAAAAAAAAAAAAAACGTTTAATTTTTAAAACAAAACATTAAAATGAGTTTAAAAATGTTTAAAAGTGTAAAAGAAAAAAAGTTTAAAAAAAGTTTACAATGTTTCTAAATATATACATAAATTTGTAAATTAAAACAAATAAACAAAAATAGTTTAAAATGCTTCAAAATAAATGTTTTAAAAATGTAAAATATATTTGCAATTATATATTTATATATATATATATATATATATATATATATACACACACACACTTTGTTAAAAAGTTTTAAAATGTCTTTAAATTATTTAACTAATCTTTTACTCAAAAAAAAAAAAGTGTTTTCAAATGTTGGAAACATAAAAATGTATTTAAATCAAATTGTAAATTATTAGCCAACTTAATAAAAAAAAGAAAAAAGGTTACAACAAACACGTTTACAACCTTACTGAAAAAAATGTGAAGAAGAAAATTTGAAATTGTGTTTTTTTTTTTTTTTTACTGTAATTAGGATCAATTCTTGCTGTTGCTTCTTCAGAAACCCTAAAACAATCATCAGGGAAACTTAATAATTCATGAAATCCGAACCAGAATCATGAAATTCCTTCCACTTCCCATCTCTGGCTATCAGTATGCATTTCACAAACTCTTCCAGCGTGAGATATTTTTACTCTCTCTTTCCTGGACGCTCGAGGCAGGATTGAACCGCTTAGGGCCGCTGATGTCTGGCGACAGCTGGATGTCAGGACGGAGACGAAGAGGTCACGAGAGGAGCCTGGGAGTCAGGATTATCCACACATTCCTCCATCTGGAGCGCCGAGGAAGCATCTGCCCCATCTCCATCTCAAACACCCCAATAATGACTCCTCACATCGAGGAAGAGACGTCTGCTCATTAATCTGCTCTCTCAGGTGGAAACACCAACAGCTTTGAGTGATCACAGAGGTCAGAACACCTTCAGGAAACAAACACACTGGCACACATACATCTGGGAGCTCACTATATCATATTACGGTTGAAAGCTGCTACAAACTATTCAAACATTTTGCCTAGCATCTGTTTAACATCATTAAATCACCTAAACAGTGCTTGCATTGGTATTGAAAACAAGTATTGTTCAAGAAACGGTATCGAAGTCTAGGTATTGGTATTGAAAACATGTCATTTTCAGTCATAACTCAGTTTAACTAGTAAGCTAGAGTATTATATAAGTTCACTTATTTAGCGGGATTATCACTAAAAACACGTAAATTCAGCGTCTGGCGTCTCATTTAACAACTAGAACTGCTCTGAGAGTCACTTTTCAGTTTGATTTGAGTAAAACTAGCCTCACATCACATGCACAGAACTGTAAAAGGTATTCACAGCAACCTGTCAAAATAAAAGTCCGGTTTAATTTGAAGACATTGTGCCTATTACAGTTTATCAGTGGAATGTACATAGCCTACTATTATCACTAAAATGAAACAAACATTATTTTTAAGGATTAAATCACACATTTCTTCCATGTTTTAATTTTAATAGTAAATCCCCTTTGTTTCCCAAAGAATATAAAGTTTGCTTTTAAAGATTTATGAAATTAATGTTTTATGCGTTCATTTGATAACGAGAAAAAACTTAATTTCTAAAGGGGAAAAAAATTCATAAGGCTACATTAAGAAAAAAAGTATTAAATTCAGTTGTTTTATGCATTTAAATGATCAGACAGGCTAAAACACAGAATTTCGTAACAATAAAAAAAAAATGGTGAGGAAAAAAATAAAACATTTCATAGGGCCCTAAACGTAATTCTTGTAAAAAAAAAAAAAATTAATTAATTGTAATATTTAACCTAATTAATTATTAAAATTAAAATAATTAGACTTATTATAAAGGAGTCTGGAAAAATTAAAACAGAAAAAAACAGAATCGAGAAAATTTTTTACTGAAAAAAAAAAAGAATTTTGAAAAAAAAAAAAAGTGAATTTAGGAAAAAATACAAACTGCTTTCATAGGGCCCCAAACACAGTCCGTTGCACTGTAAACATACATGACCCAGTAATGTGGTGGAATATTTGTGCTAAACAAACCTCACACTAAACCGAACCTTCTGCGTGTTCACGAGCGCTGCATGTGATCTACAACGAGCCCCGTGCGAGAGATAAGACCTGAGGAATATCACTGTTTACCTGCGATATCCCGGCCATGCGGCACGGTCCGGATAAGAGTTATCTGTGCATGTAAACAAACGGCACGACGAGAACAGAGAAGAGTTTCTGCAGCATGTGCCTGCAACCGCAAACACCATTGCCTCATTTAACAAAATAATGAAATCTGCAACAATAACAAACCTGGGAAATTAGCCGAGACTTGCCAAGCAAGCAAGCATTTCATTTGCAATTACACACGTGTAAATGACACTCATTGGACTCTGATCATCCGAATGAAACACGAGACCCTGGAAACATCCCTCAGAGAACAACCACACGAGCATCACAGTCATTCAGCCTTCAACGTTTTAATTCTTTAACTCAATAATAAAGGTTTATCTTTTTAAGCTCACATTGGACTTCATGCATGCACATAAATATATACAAATAACACCTAATATAAATATCAAATAAGGCCTGAAATACAGCAAGCTGGCTTTCCTTTATTCCCAGGAGTCCCCAAATCATTGAGTAAGCATTGCAGATCGATTATCCATAAGATAACACAGAAAAAATACCAAACACAAACATGCCCTGAATAAAACCGATAGATCATTCACTAAAGACCTTGAAAAGTAAAGTTCACAAGTGCTGTCGAAGAAATGCATCCAGCAAAAGCAAATATCTTTTTCAACACACACACAAATGCTGACATACCAAAAAAACACTATTGATTATAAACCTCTGACACAATTATTGCTATTTGCCAAGCCAGGCATCATAACTATTAACGCCAAATCTAGTTGGTTCTTCTTTTAAATTCCAGACTTAAACAACACAAAAAAGCAATTTCTTGATTATTTTTAATCATTGGCACAGTCAATCATTTCTGTTGGGGATGATCCACCATTGCTTGAAATCATTTCCAAATCCAAGTACAAGCTTTTACAAAGGGTTCAAAAACTACCGTCCAATAGTTTCTGCAGTGAAACCCATGCTTTTAAATAAATCTCTGTTATTGCTAATATTGATCGTCTGCATCATTGAAACGCGGCGCGAAATCACTTTATGTTGTGCACTGTGGGTAATAATCTGGACGGCCGAAGACATTCTGTCTTCATTTATCAAATCAGCTCGGACCTGAACCGTGGGTTTCGAGTATCTGCAACCGATTGAAAGTCAAGAGGAAAACACACATTCATGAATTCAACAACGCTCAACGTCCAGAGCCAAGAGTCAATTATTGCCAATTTGAGCAAATCCCAGCATCCCATCTCTGTGGTTGGAGAATATTTCACTTCCTAATGCAAAGATCTGAGATGAAACAAAGCACCAAACACGAGAGAGATCGTCGAGGGTCTAGCAGACGTTGCTTTCTGTGTAAAACTGATGCTAACAGATTCCTATAAAGACAATGCAATGCTCTCAACATGCACTTGGCTGTTTTACATAATCACAAACTATGTTTAATGGACTCAAATAAAACAGAACACAATCTGCCTTTATACCCCAAACAACACATGCATTGAAAATGAAAATTCAACTACTGCTAACTTCCACATATTTGACACGCTCCCAAATGGAAAAGTTGCATCCCAATGAAAATCTTTGGTAATTACCACAGATGATTGATAAACCAGACAATTTTTGACATTTTAGATATTATTGGCATTGCCTGTTGACCGATTCATTAACAAATGTACATTTAGATTGCATGGACTCTGCTTAAATGCAATCATTAAATTTTATCCGACACAGTAAACATTATGCAAGGAGTTGGTGAGAAATCTTACAAATTCAATGCAACAAGTTCTCTCAGTGATTCCAATGGTTTCTTAACATAAAAACAAAAACAAAATAACTAACGCAATAATGAGATGAGAAAACGATAGTACAAGTTTAAATACTCTCAGCAAACAGCCAAACAATAATCTTATAACAGTCATCACACCGTTTATTCATGCTGCAATGCATGCTGGTAACTCACAAACCCTTAATTCTTCAATATTGTTCAATATTAAATTGTTTGTTCAGACAACTGTGTTTGACTAGTTAAGATTACATTTGGCAAACATGGGTTTTATAACAATTCACATTTCTTCCCATAAACTGAAAAATATGGATTATGTCCTTGCTTTTTTAACAGTGTATGCATGTATCGGATTCTACACAAATATAAACTTTCTATAGAGCATTAAAAACATAATTGGCAATAAAGCTCTTTCTGATTCTGGTGCTAATGATTGACTTAGTAAACATGTGAGAAAAACACAAACGGTTGCTTTAAATCCAAGTTCTTGATTCAGGTGACCATCCTCCATTTCTCACAGCCCCTCCCCCCCAAAAAAAAACTCTCTCTCACTCTCTGTCTCACTCTCACTCTCACTCACTCACTCTCTCACTCTCTCTCACTCTCACTCTCTCACTCTCTCTCTCTCTCACTCTCTCACTCTCTCTCTCTCTCACACACTCCCCCTCTCACTCTCTCTCTCTCACTCTCTCTCTCACTCTCACTCACTCTCTCACACTCTCTCACTCTCTCACTCTCACTGACAACGTTTACATGCTGTTAAAATTCGGGTTATGGTCGGGTTAAGGTCACTATGTAAACGGCGACGCACGGTTAGCGTCTGGACGTAAGACGCAATATGCGTCATTTCCGATTCTTCTCCCTGTATCCAAAGACTCAAAAGACCAAGATTCCTTGAACAAAACTAGAACTAGAACACACATTTTGATGGGGATATGCCGAAACGCGTTTACAAGACCAAATATTCGGGTTAGAAAAGGGGTACCCCAGGTATAATATCCCGAGCATATCCGGGTTTTTGCCGGTGTTTACATGGCCGTGTGCGACCGGGTTATTGCTAATATCCCGGTTTCGAACGGGTTATTGGCTGCATGTAAACGTAGTCAATCTCTCTCACTCTCTCTCACTCTCTCTCACTCTCTCTCTCGCCCAGCCCCCCCACCCATGCACCACAGCTCACATCCATATCAAAGCATGCAATCGGCCGTATTTCCCTCTGGATAATCGTCCACAGCTTTCTGCACTGATGATTGGAGCGCTGACGGACTCTACGGTGGTCATTTCAGTCCAGGGAGGTATTCCAGTCACCAGCAACCCCCTCCCCCCGACCCACCCCGACACACACCCCACCGTTCAAACACACAAAACCCACCAGACACGGAGCATCGGTGTAATTTGTTTCCACCAATAGAAGGCTGTTTCAGCGCCACACCACCCTGCTTTTCTTTTTATGGCACCGTGTGCTCCGCCTGGGAATCTTGGAATGCTCTACGAGAAGACTATTACACAACACACACACACACACACACACACACTAATGAGCCCTCACGGCATCGCACACACATTCAACAAGCCTGTCGCCAATGACAGAAACACAATTCACCTTCAGAAGGAGAAGCTAAAACACTGAATGATTATATATTTATACATACATCTCTAAAGCTGCTTTCAAACCTTTTTTCACTCTTGCAAACCAATGCGGTCAAGCCTAAATTGAAGTTCTTGAGGTTTTGGAGGAAAATTCAACCCTGACAATTTGTTGTCCTTCTTTTAAAAGACGGTAGACCACTTTTTTCATCTGAGAGTTAAAAGTTCATGCAAATAAAATGAAATTACTTCGTTTGAAAACTTCTCGGAGTAAAACTGATTTAGTTTTGACTCTGTATTGTTAGAAATAAACATATCGTTTCCATAACTTGAGATGAATGCAATTGAAATCATTCCAATGGGGTAATGCTGGTAATTTTAAGATTACATGTTTTTATACACATCAAATAACATTATATTTACATATATATTATTTATGCAGGAGTAATTTAACATTTCAAAGGATTTCTAATTTTGCATTTAATAAAAAAGGGGTAAATGCAATAGTAACATTGCAACATTCATAACTTTTTTCACATTCTTAAGCGAAGCTGTTTATCAGATGCAATATGGGTTTTAATTGAAAATATTAAGTTATGATGATTTTCCGAGTACAAACAGATCCTGAATGTAAAAAAATATTTTAATGCATTATGAGGAATTCTGTCCTGAAAAGGAAACATTGTGTCCCTATCTCCAATAGTATGATACATATCACTTAATGAATGCATTCTGCAAAATATGAATGCAAAAATTATTTAGACAAATATTTGACCATGCATGAGTTAATTCGTAAATACAACTGTGTAAAAAATCAAAAATCTTTGCACTGAAGGCTGGCTCAGGATAGTTATGAATGAATGTGAGCACTACATCTGCAAATGACGCAAACACGTCAATATTTCAAATGCATGTATAAATATTCACCAAAACCTGTTGTAAACATGATTCTTAATGCAAACACATGTCGTTTCAGCAAATGCATTATTATATAAGTTAAGAACATCTGAAAAAACCAATGCACATCTCACCCAAGAAGAATAAAAGAGCGCTCACCTGCACTGAAAGTTCCCAGAAGAAGTGCAAAAGTCGGCCAGGAAGCGAACATATTCCTCTAGTGACACAAAAACACCCCGGGTGTTCTCCTTTTCAGGGTTTTCTCCTTTGCACACATTTAAAACGATCGGGGAAACACACACACACATATGCACACACACACACAAACACACACAAGAGCGCGAGTGACCGTCGGCCTGATGTCCACCCACCGATCGGGCTTTAATCAAACTTTAACACATGCACAAATCCATCAGGAAAAGCGGCTATTCCAAGAGAAGCGCCTTCCGGTGCAAAAATAACCGGCGATTTCCATCCAAATCCCGTTCGTGTGTGAAGCATTTCCCGTGCAAGAGCGAGAATGGCAGGACAGGGTTCGATTCTGACATCCACGGAACTGAACTGAGTCCAAAATGGCTTCGGAAAGCGAAGCGCATCCAGCAGGGAAACCAATTTTCCCGTTCTACTAGGACGAAGGCTTGGCTCATGAATATTAACTAAGCAACGTGACGCCTACGCTCTGATTGGTCAGCCTTGCCGAGAAGGCCTAGCTCATGAATATTAAATCACTTGCGTGACTGGACGATCCCGGAAGGTTGGCGAGGAACGTCATCGCGGTCTAATTAATATTCAGGAGGCGTGGTCTGGCCGTAGTAGGGTTGGGAATTTCGCCGCAGGGAAACCCGGATGTTGAAACACAAAGAGAGAAATGCAAAGCTTTTGAGTCCATATGCTCATACTACACTATTTACACAAATACACACACAGCACGACTGTTTTACAGACAACACTGCGGTATTCTGTGCAAATATGAATAGGAAAGTACTTCGTTTTTACTAAAACTGGCTTTATTTTTGTTATGCAGTGTGTTGTTTGTTATTTATTTGATTTAGAGGTGACCCTCATTGATTGATTCACCTGAATATTAGTTACTGAGACTAACTCCTAAACTAAGATTGAATTTCTTTTGGAAGCTGGTCAAGAATAAAGAATTAATCAGGTCTATTAAAGGGACAGTGCACACAAAAATAAAAATACTGTCATTTGAACAATCCTCAAATTGTTCCGAACCTGTATGATTTTCTGTCTTCTGCTGAACACACACACACACACACACACACAAACACACAAACAAACAAACAAAAAAACACCATTAATGGTAGCCATTGACTTCCATAGTATAAGGAACATACTATGGGAGTTAATGGCTTTTGAAATTTTGTATTAAATCATTAAAATATTTTATATGCATATATAAATTCAATTTAAAAAGAGAAATCAAATACAAAGAAAAATATCATAAACCATAAATATATATATATATATATATATATATATATATATATATATATATATATATATATATATATATATATATATATATATATATATATACATACATACATACATACATACATATATATATATATATATATATATATATATATATATATATATATATATATATATATATATATATATATATATGTGTGTGTGTATATATAAATAAAGCAGCTAAATCTGTAGCTATTATTTAAAATTTATGGAGAATATACCATTTAAGGATAATAATCTCAAACTGTAAATTTTGTATGAAAAAAAGTGTATGAAATAACAAGCAAACTTGTCTGATTATCAAACAAACAACAATTTGTTTTTAAACTCCATAAATAAAACTGTAAAGGACCTAAAAGTTTAAATAAAGACTTTTTCAATGTCTTTGAATGTCTTTGAGTCTCTTATACTCACCAAGTCTGCGTTTATTTGATTAAAATACAGTAGAATTAATCAAATAAAATCATTAATTTAAAATAGCTAAAAAATAATATTGTGAAAAATGTTTTCTATTTGAATGTATTTCCATCAGGTTATTATAGTTAACTAAATTTAAAAGCATACAAAAATGTAAGTTGAAATAAAATCAAAGTTAAATGAAATCATATAAAATATTAAACATATTTTGTTGCAATTATTTACCAACACATCAATTCACAAACACACACACACACACACACATATGTATATTTATGTGTGTGTGTGTGTGTGTGTGTATCAAGTTTCTGAAGGATTATTTTAACCAGAACTAGAACAATTTATTGTAGTTATTAGTAATAACATTACAAAACTGTGGCTCTCAAAGCCAATATTAAATAATCAGAAATTAGATTTGTTTCTCTGTCATAAATGTATGAGACAAAACATTAGTTTTTTCTATTAAGTTAAGAAGCTATCAAGTAAGCAAAGAAAGTCCAATTTCTTTGTAAAAATTAGTTTTATCAGGCTGTTTTGCAGCTTTAATGAATTATGTGTCAAAATATATTCCAGGTAATTACTGCTGACAGCACACTGAATCACTGTAACAAACACAGAGCGATTGTTTTGATAATTATATTGTTGTGAAGAACCAGATCCTCGTCTCACAGCGAAGAAGAAGAAAAAGACAAACCTCAGGTATTTAATATGAGCAGAAACACTAAGCACTGTAAATATAACTGCTTTCTGAATGTGTTTCATAAATCTGAGGAGTTTTTAGAGCTTGTACAGACGGTTATTTCTCAGACTGACAGCAGTGCAGTGCTTTTAAAACCACAGCAGACAGCTGAGATCGAGAGACCAGAGACGCTCCAGAACTAAGCAGCTCTGCCAAACAGCACTTAACCCAATAACTAATACGACAACCTGAGCAGAGTCATTACGACCGGCTCATGATTCAACACCAACACTGCATCGCCTCACGCACGCACGCACACACACACACACACACACACGTACACACACACACACCAACACTGCATCACCTCACGCACACACACACACACACGTACACACACACACACCAACACTGCATCACCTCACGCACACACACACACACACACACGTACACACACACACACCAACACTGCATCACCTCACGCACACACACACACACACACACGTACACACACACACACCAACACTGCATCGCCTCACGCACGCACACACACACGTACACACACACACACCAACACTGCATCACCTCACGCACACACACACACGTACACACACACACACCAACACTGCATCACCTCACGCACGCACACACACACACACACACGTACACACACACACACACACACACACCAACACTGCATCACCTCACGCACGCACACACACACACGTACACACACACACACCAACACTGCATCGCTCACAAACACACACACGTACAAAAATGTTACTAGAAATTAAATAAATGATGACTGCCATGATGACTTTAACTAAAATAAAAAAATATAAAAATGGAAAAAAAAACTTACAAAAGAACAGACATTTTTAAAAGGACAAAAAAAACATTCACACAGAAAGCAGCTGTTTAAAATGTAAAATATTTGCTAATTTTTACTTTATTTTATAAAACAAACTCAACCTTGGCATGGATTTTCTTAAAAAGCCAAACTTTTTAAGTTTAAGTTTTGAGCTTTTATTTAAAATGAACATGAAATGCATTCACAATCCAATGCATCTGCTTCTGTGACATTGTTATTACTGAAGCATGATATTTAATGAGAAGAAATGCAAGATGGGATTTCTTTCTTGATTACATGACCTGGTCAGACACAGATGACAGCTGTATGTCAGGTGGTTAGATGTGCTGAAAAATAAGAGAGAAATGCTGTCTTATTTTCAGACTTTTAATCACTTTTCATGCTATAGATGACTCTTACTGTCTTTCTGAAATCAAAGCTGCTTTCTTAATTAGTCTGGGTTGTAAGTTTTGGTTGATTCGACCCGTCAGTCGTGTCGATGGAGGCGGCTGTTTCCTCTTCAAGGGCACTAAATCACTGAATGAGACGCTGCTCGGGTTAATGGAATCCGGCCTGTTAATAACTCCTGAAAGCCGAATAAAAACAGGTGTAAAACTAGTTTCCATGATGACGGGGACCTGCAGCGATTCTGGACTTAAAGTGACTTCAAACAGCAGCAATATCAAATGCAAATAACTGTTTTCAAAATTGCAAATAAATAATCCAAACATTAATATGTAACTGATTAATCCCATAAAAATCCTTAAAAAATGAGAATATTCCAACAGCAAATGACATAATTGGCAAATGACATAATTGTTGCTTTAAATGTGGCTAAACAACTAACTGATATATTTTTTTTCTTTTGCATAGACTAAAACACTTTGTTGGCATTAATGGAAGTGCATTAGCATGGTTTAAATCATACTGATATGACCGCCATCAGTTCGTAGCAATGAATGAAGATGTATCATATCAATCACAAGTGCAGTATGGAGTACCTCAAGGCTCAGTACTAGGGCCGCTACTCTTCATGCTTTATATGTTACCCTTGGGAGATATCATCAGGAAACATGGTGTTAGCTTTCACTGTTATGCTGATGATACTCAGCTCTATATTTTTTCACGGCTTGGCAAAACATACCAATTTGGAAAACTAACAGAATGCTAAGTCTAGATAAATAACTGGATGACGAGTAATTTCTTAATTTCCTATGCTCTCAATGTCAAATGCAGAAATGTTAATCCATGCATTTATGACCTCAAGGTTAGATTATTGTAATGCTGTATTGGGTGGTTGTTCTGCACACTCCAGCTATTCCAGCAGCAGCTAGAGTTCTTACTAGAACCAGGAATTATAACCATATTAGCCTGGTCCTGTCAACAGTGCACTGGCTCCCTATTAAACATTGTATAGATTTAAAAATCCTGCTAATAATTAAATGCATGACAAGAAAAAAATGTGAAACCAGAACACAAGAAAATTAAATGCTGAAAAGGGCCAGAGCTACAGAATTTGAATAATGAAAATGATATTTTGACTGTGAACATTTGAAGAGTAATTCCACTGATAAAACACAGAAGCACATTGTCACTCAGCATGACTCTCTCTCTTTCTCTTTCTCTCTCTCTCTCTCTCTCTCTCTCTCACACACACACACAAACACACACACACACACTGATCTTACTGTGTTTATTAGGATTTATCACACACATTTATTCAGATTCATGTTAATTCAATGACAGAAGTTCAGTTGCAGTATTAATGATATAATGAATAGAAAAGAAGAGACTCTACCCTGTAAAATTCAATAGTATATCTTATTTAGCTATAATTAATTAGTTTTACTTAATTGTTATACTTAATAGGTTTTATTAAATTACAGCTAATTTTGTGAATAAAGTTGAATAAAACAAATTACTTACTGCTTTGAGTGTTGCTTACTTAAAGGCGTCATGTGATGCGATTTCAATTTTTCGTTTCTCTTTAGAGTGTTACAAGCTCTTGGTGCATAATGAAGATCTGTAAAGTTGCAAAGACTAAAATCTCAAATCCAAAGAGATATTCTTTATCAAAGTTAAGACTCAACCACACCCTCCTAAATGGCTCGTTCTAACACAACCCACAACCCACATCCCAACGTCACTATGTGGGAAGATTTGCATTAAACATCCCAAATGTTCCTGCAAAGAAAGAAGGCGTAACTTGTATTATCTCTGTTGCCGCCTGCACCATGTTGTGGAGTCACTACTTTGTTTGGACTTCCAAAAGAGGACACGACTAGAAATCAGTGGTTAAGTTGTATTTCAACACTTTTCCAGAACAGTCCAACCCAAATATTCATATGTCTGCAGCGCATTTTACGGAAGACGAGGACGGTTCCCTGAACCAGTAGCCTGCAATGCATCTGTGGCACAAGGGTTGTTTCTATAAAGTTGGGCAGTTCACACTAATACAATAAAGTAACAAACTGTCTCCAATATTTTTTTCCATGTCATGCTACAGTTTTACAGACTATGAGACATTCACACTTCCCATAAAGGACTGGGAATATTTTGTATTGCAAACATGATACTTGCTTTTGATTGAAGTCACCATCATTGTGATTAGTGTTCCCTTTGGTTGGCCACTTGGAACTTTAAGAATATTATTGTAATCATCTTCCTATTCATACAGTGATGCTACATGAAATCAGTTATTTGGTTTCACACAAATAAAAATAATAAATATTTTGTTTTAAATAGGTGTTCTAACGTTTACACTTTAAAAAATTTAAATATTGTAACATTTGTCATGAACACCTTGATAAACTTTTAAATAGGATAATGTAATCTATCAATTATCTTCCAATCGACCCTGCTTCATTCATACACTGACTTTAGCATTCAGCAGCCAAAACACAACAATAGTAGCAATAACATTTTGTAAATTTTATTGTAACAATAACAATTTGTATCTTTGTTGATCTTTGTTTTGCTACTACTGACACAAAACAACAAATAAAATTGGCAACAAAAAAACTAAACAAAATGTAAAACAAATTGCATAATTTATTCATGCCACAATGAGTCAAGAATAAATATAAAATAAGGATTAAGTACTCTCTAAAGTTCTATCTTAGTTACTAGAACTCTTGTATAAGTGAATTATACTAAGCATGTGTCAGTAAACATAATATACATAATAACTTAATATTCCTATTTCACTTTGTTAGTTGGTTTACATGTTGTTGTTTTTTTTAAGTAAGCCTAAGTATTTCGACTTTAAAATGTATAACATCTCACTGTTCCAGATTTATCTTGCAGCTCAAATCATTATGTTTAGAATCTCTCATCAGTCTATTCTGATTCATCAACACAGTTTAACTGATGATGCTCTAGAAATCCCAAACCCAGGATAGAGCGTCTGAGTGAATGTGGTCTGGACTGTGTGGATGAGGCTCATTGTGTCAGAGACGCTGTAGAAGGACAGAGTTCCTGCTCTGTGATCCACAAACACTCCTATTCTCCTGCTGATGGACTCTACAGGGAGATCAGTCCTTATTAAATTGTGTATTAAATAGTATTTCGGAGGAATGCATTCCAAACTCCAGGACTCCTCATTATTTCCAAACTTACACTTATGACCCCGTCCCTTTCTGCTGATGCTCTTATATGACACTGCTATACGCACTCCACAATCACCTCTTCTCCACTCCAGCTCCCAGTAACAGCGTCCACACACACTCTCTCTACACAACACCTGACACACATCAAATCTGTCTGGATGATCAGGATACGGCTGATCTGTTCTACTGCCAGTAATCACTCTGTTGTTCTTAGACAGACGGAGGCGTTTATATGCTGTGTTCAGATCCAGAGTGAACTGACGGGAATCTGATGGAGATAAAACACATCAGAATCAGGAATTATGAATCGGTTTGATCTTTTCATGTTCAGTGTATCATCAGTGTCTCAGTACAGATGAACAGATATCAGTGTTAATCATCATTTACATCATCAGTTATAAAACTCTTCTTTCTCCTTCTACAAGTAGAACATGAACACATTCAGTGAGGTTTTCTGCTTGTTTTCTTACTGACTTACATTGTAGGAAGTCGTTCCTGGTTCTGGGAACAATGTTGGTGATTGTGACTGTGGAAATCAACAGACATGAACAGTGTGATTCTCATGATCCTCCATCCTTTCCTAAGACATTTCTAATATGATGTTCTTCATGATGATCAATTGGTTTCTGAGAGCAGATGAATCTCCAGGACTTTACCTCTGTCTGAGATCTTCTTGAGCTGCTCTTTGCAGAAATCCTCCAGTTTGTCTCTCAGCTGATGAACAGGTTCTCTCAGATCATCAGAAGAGAGAGAACTGAAGAGATCGTCATTTACATCTGTAGATTCAGGAGGTGCTGAGAGAGACGGGAAACTCTACAGAAAACAGAAATCAAACTCATGAGCTCCACACTTCACCCAGTAACCTGCAGAACATCAGAGTTGTGCGGCTCTTGTTGACTTGACTGATCTTTAGTAACTCACCTCAATCCAGCACTTTCACTGCATCAGCTTCATTCTTCTCATATATAACATTAGAGCTACAGATTCTAGAATTTGTCACTTACACTATATTTAAACTTTCTGGAAAATAGTTTGGATCAAAAACATCTCCTAAGAACATAAATCTATCAATGGAGTCTCACTGTAGGCTTGAGTAGATTTGTTTTAAAAAAACAAACAAACAAAAACAAAACACCTCACACCCTACCGTTAGGTTGACCATTATTTATAACTTTAGAGCAGATAGTGACACGTTTAAACTACACAAACATGACTCTGTATATTAGCATTAGCAAGGATCAAGGTGCGACAAATAATGCAGTTTTTGTTTTAGCATAAAATTCTGAATCAAGAAATCCTGGAGTGACTGAACAATGTTTCAGTGCTTTGAAACAAAAGCAGAACCTGACCATGTCTTAAAACCATAGTTCACCCAAAAATGAACACTTTCTGTTAATTTCCTCACCTTCAAGCACCTTCCTCGCCTATTTTTTTAGCTGAAACCTTGGTCTTTAGTGATTCATAAAATACAAGTTAGCGGTTTCCCATCTTTGATATTTAATTGTGATACTTAATATTCTAATTGTCTACATATTATATCATTGCATGATTATGTAAATTAACTAGTGAAGTGAACCAGTTCATTGAAATGAACTGTCTGAGAGAACTGGATTTCCAAGTTGCCTGAGGGTCTGGATTACTGGTAATAAAGTTCAGTTTCTTGTGCAGACAGATCGTTATGCTTCATAAGACCTCAGTATAGTGTCAGGAGCCACGAGTATTCATTTTGTGTTTCCCGATTTGCTTTTTTTTTAGTCTCAAGAAAGTGCAGCCAGACTTGCATTATATCTGTCACAATTTCTAGCTGGATTGCCCACTCCATCCCATCCCTTACCTTCACCTTCTCACCCCAGAGTCCTTTCCCAAAAACCCTAGGATAGGAACTGATTACAAACACAACTGATTACAGTTGTACTCAAGTAGAAGTGGCGTTGGCACAGTGGATAAGACACATGCCTTTGGTGTGAGAGACCCGGGTTTGAATCTTCTGTGAAACACCAATGTGTCCCTGAGCAAGACACTTAACCCCTAGTTGCGTTGGCTAAATGTAAATTCACACTCACACATTGCTAAGTCTGAATTAGCTCTTAAGAGGCAGTTCATTGTTTCCTTGCCTATGTATTTTTGTCGTTGGATTGTTCCCTGGTTTGTGATTGTTGGCTGCCTGTTCTGACCAATGCCTGTTATTTGGATTACTCTTTTGTCTTGCCGTGGGACATAGCTGTTTGGTGGTGTTTGACCCTGCCAGTTTAAGCTACGCCCTGTAATACAGCTTGTACCTGGATCCCTTATTCCATTGTCATGCCGCCCAATCACCAAGGAACACAGTTTCAGTTGAAAACTAATTATTTGTGACACCTTAAATTTTTGTCTGATATCCCTGTTTAACTGATTGCTAATATACAGCTTTAAAGACGTATACTTTGAAGATCACCTGATCCATATTTTAAAAAGTTGAAAAGTTTGTAAAATATTTAACTGTAAGTGGCGCTAGTGATGTTCGGCAGCTAAATATATCTTCCAGAACAGAGAGCTGATAGAAGATGATTATATAATAAGACACTCATGAAATGTTTCTCTGTGAGTCTCTGTCACAGCAGGATCTGCTCGAGTCCACTATGATCCTGTTCTTCTAGATGTGTGTTACCTGCAGGAACTGGATGTGATGTGTGTGTGAAAGCTGCTCCAGCTCAGCGTCTCTCCTCCTCAGATCATTGATCTCCTGCTCCAGTCGCTCCAGTCGTTCTTCAGCTCGACTCACTGCAGTCTTTTCCTGATCTCTGATCAGTCGTATCAGCTCAGAGCGGCTTCTCTCAATGGAGCGGATGAGCTCAGTAAAGATCCTCTCACTGTCCTCCACTGCTGTCTGTGCAGAGCGCTGTTAGGACACACAGTGATTCAGCTTCAGTGAG
This sequence comes from Carassius gibelio, assembly GCF_023724105.1. NCBI lineage: Eukaryota > Metazoa > Chordata > Actinopteri > Cypriniformes > Cyprinidae > Carassius > Carassius gibelio. The sequence goes on along the minus strand of NC_068394.1, from coordinate 912,557 downwards.
TCTGAACTGAGACGGAGACAAACTTCTCTTCTTCTCCAGACTCACCTTATGAGACGCCACAGTCTCTCTCAGCTGCTGGAGATCTTTCTCTCTCTGCTGGAACGTCTTCTGCGTCTCCTTCAGCTGCTTCTGCACGACAAATGGATGACAGTAAATATTACAGAAAACTATTGTCTCTAAATCATCATGTGGACAGATGTATCCTGTAAAAGTGGAACTGATAACCAATGGAGGTTCAAAGTCAAGCAATTGTACATGAATTGAAATGGAGATATAAGCTTGTTTCTCTTCATAAGTGTAAGCAGTAGAGTTAAATACCTGTTTCTCTGTCCTCTGTGCTGCGGCTGATACAGTGTTGTGGTTTTTATGCTCATATTTTGTACACAGCTCACAAATACATTGTTGGTCGGTAATACAGTACATTTCCAGATGTTTCTCATGTTTCTGGCAGATCATCTCCTGCAGTCGTCCAGTGGCTTCAATCACTTTGTGTGGTTTATGTGAATGAAGTTCCTCATGACGGTCAAAATGAGTTTGACAGTAAGATTCCTGACACATCAGACAGGACTTGACAGCTTTGTATTTTCTTCCAGTACAGACATCACACTGCACATCTCCAGCTCCAGCGTCACAGTCAGCAGGACGTTTCCTCTTGTTAAGTTTCTTCACCAGTTCAGCCAGCACAGTGTTTCCAGCTAAAACAGGTCTTGGACTGAAGGTCTCTCTGCACTGAGGACAGCTGTAGACTCTCATCTGATCTTCCTGATCCCAGCGGTCTGTAATACAGCTCTTACAGTAACTGTGTCCACACTGGATGGTCACTGGATCCTTCAGGAGATCCAGACACACTGGACACATGAGATCATCCTGAGAAAAGCTGGCTTCCGCCATTTTACTGCACAACACACGACAGCTCAACTACACTTTCACTTTCTCTTCCCCTTGAGTCATGTGTTTCCTGTTTCCTGGTAGTTTAAAATATGTCTAAAAGAAATACCCTAAACTCCCCATTCAAATAAAAAAAAAATTCCCCCCCTAATCATAATCATGCTACTGATGGTGATTTAATCTAACGATAACTTATCTCATATCATATCTAACCATGCAAATTATTATTATTTTTATACTTTGTTTTCAAATTGTTAACGTTAATAACATCAGTATAGCAAATTTATGTTCCTTAGAACTGGTTCTATTTGATCTTGTGTAATCCCGTGTATCAGTACCAGTTAAATTAGAAAATATTATTACAAGCATAACGTTGTGAATCGGGCTAAGGTAAGGAGATAGATTAGATTAGATTAGATTAGATTAGATTCAACTTTATTGTCACTGCACATGTAGGTACAAGGCAACGAAATGCAGTTAGCATCTAACCAGAAGTGCAATAAGCAGTAAGTACAGAATAAAGGTCTATAATATGTACAATAACTATACAGGTAAGTATTATGGACATAATTTACAGATATTAAATACTATAAGCACGATATACAGATAGGTGTACTATGAACATACTATACAGATGGACTATGTAAAAGTGTATGTACACTATAGGCAGAACTATGAACATAATTTACAGTATTGCAATGGACAGTAAAGTGCATAGAAAAAAATATTTCAGTGTGCAAATGGATTATACATTGTTCCTGGATGAACAGGCAGTAGTGCAAGTAATAACAAGTTACTTTTTGCTTGTGAATTAATAAAGAAATCAGAGTGTTGAAGAGGGGGAGGAGTCTATGTGTGGTGTGGGGGGTGTTGAGGGGTGTCAGAGGGCAGAGTTCAGCAAGGAGACAGCTTTAGGGAACAGCTTTAGCTGTTCCTGAATCTTGTGGTCCTTGTCCGGAGGCTCCTGAAACGCCTTCCGGAAAGGAGGAGGTTAAACAGTCCGTGGTCAGGGTGAGAGGAGTCCTTGAGAATGCTGCGAGCTCGACGTAGACAGCGTTTCCTCTGGATGTCCTCAAGAGCAGGAAGTGGTGTCCCTGTGATGCGCTGGGCGGTTTTCACCACCATCTGCAGTGCCTTGCGATCAGCCACTGAGCAGTTCCCATACCAGACTGTGATGCAACTGGTCAGGATGCTCTCGATCACACACCCGTAAAAGTTCACCAGGATGGTTGAAGACAGCTGGTTCTTCTTCAGTGACCTGAGGAAGAAAAGGCGCTGGTGAGCCTTCTTGACCAGGCTTTAGGTGTTTGTGGTCCAGGACAGTTCCTCCGAGATGGTGGTTCCCAGGAACTTGAAGCTGGAGACACGTTCAACAACCATCCCGTTAATGTGGATGGGGTCATGCGTGCTTCCTTTCTTCTTCCTGAAGTCCACAATGAGCTCCTTGGTCTTATTGGTGTTAAGGAGCAGGTAATTGTCAGCGCACCATGAGGCCAGGTGCTGTATCTCTTCCCTGTAGGCAGTCTCATCGTTGTCACTGATGAGGCCAATCACCGTGGTGTCATCTGCAAACTTAATGATGGAGTTGGATCCATGCACAGGCTTGCAGTCATGGGTGTAAAGGGAGTAGAGGAATGGGCTCAGCACACAGCCCTGTGGTACGCCGGTGTTAAGTGTGATGGTGGTGGGAGAGGGGTGTAGCCTGACCGAACATGCTGAGGCCTGTTGGTCAGAAAGTCCATAATCCAGTTGCAGAGGGAGGTGTTAATGTCCAGGTCTCCAAGTTTTGTGGTCAGCTTGGAGGGAATGACGGTGTTAAATGCTGTACTGAAGTCAACAAACAACATCCTAACATACGTGTTGTTATGGTCAAGGTGTGTGAGTGCAGAGTGCAGCACTGTGCATACTGCATCCTCTGTGCTCCTATTTCTGCGGTAGGCAAATTGGTGTGGGTCCAGTGTGGGTGGGAGGGAGTCTTTGAGGTGTGCTAGGACCAGTCGCTCGAAGCACTTCATAATGATGGGTGTGAGTGCTACGGGGCGATAGTCATTGAGGCACGTTGGGGAGGAGTGTTTCGGTACTGGCACAATGGATGTGGACTTAAAACATGTTGGCACAGTTGCTTGGGTGAGGGACAGGTTGAAAATGTCTGTGAAGACCCCTGCAAGCTGCTCTGCACATGTCTTAAGCACACATCCAGGAATGCCATCCGGGCCAGCAGCCTTGCGTGCGTTGATCTGGCTCAATGCAGTGTGGACATCTGTGGAGGTGAGTTTGAGAGGTTGGTGGTCTGCTGAGGGTGTGATCTTGGTGGCTGTCTCCTTGCTGTCGCTGTTGAAGCGAGCATAAAAGTCATTTAGCTCGTTAAGGAAGGAGACGTCCGTGACTGTTGGTGTGGAGTTGCTTGACTTGTAGTCACTGATGATCTGGATGCCCTGCCACATGCGTCGGGGGTCAGAGTTGGAAAAGTGTTCCTCTACCTTCAGCTTGTAGCAGTACTTCGCCTTTTTGATGCCCCTTTTCAGGTTAGCCCTGGATTTACTGTAGGCCTGAGCGTCGTCTGGCCTGAAGGCAGTGTTGCGGGCTTTCAGCAGAAGTCGCACCTCCTTGTTCATCCATTAGGGTATGTTGTTATCTGTTTTTCTGTTGTTACACGGTCAATGGTGGAGTTGATGTGATCCAGTACAGAGGAGGTGTAGATATCAATGTCCGTGTGAGAGCCACAGGCAGCCTGTGAAGCTAACATACTCCAGTCAGTGTGTTGAAACCTGTGTTGAAGTAAAGAGTCTGCTCCAGTTGGCCACACTTTGATGGTCCTCACTGATGGCTTCACACGGTTGATGAGGGGTGAATACTTAGGGGTGAGAAACAAAGAAAGGTGATCAGACTGTCCGAGGTGGGGGAGGGGGTTTGCGATGTAAGCTCCATTAATGTTTGTATAAACATGATCCAAAGTTTTGTCTCCTCTGGTGTGGCAGGAAACATGCTGGTGAAATTTGGGGAGTACTGTTTTTAATTTGCAGTGATTAAAATCACCCGCTACAATAAAAGCAGCCTCAGGGTGAGCAGTCTGTTGTTTACTAATGGCTGCATGAAGTTCGTTCAAAGCAAGCTTGGCATTAGCATCCGGTGGAATATAGACTGCGGATATTATGGTGGAAGTGAACTCCCGTGGCAGATAAAAAGGTCTACATTTAACCATGAGAAACTCTAGGTTAGCTGAGCAGTGTCTCCCAACAATGACAGTGTTCGTACACCAAGCTTTGTTGACATAAATGCACAATCCACCACCTCTTGTCTTGCCGGAGTCATCTGCTGTTCTATCTGCCCGGAGCGTTTAGCGTCCGGCTAGATCAATAGCATTGTTGGGTACGTCGCTGTGTAGCCATGTTTCTGTGAAAACCATGACATTGCAGTCCAGAAGTCTCTTACTGTGGGTGATGCGGAGTCGTAACTCATCCATTTTGTTCACCAGTGACCGCACATTAGCGAGGAAAATGCTGGGTAAAGAGAGCCGGAGCGGTGTTAGCTTTAGCTTAGCTCTTAGACCTCCGTGCTTCCCCCACCTTTGTTTAAGATTTTGACGCCGCCTGCGAGCACTTCCGCCCGGCCGGGTAGAATGCGAAGCCTCGGGTGTTCTAGCGATCTCAGGGATGAGTCGAAGATTGGTGATGAAACTGCTGGTAAAGTCCTCACCGATATCCAAAAGCTCCCGTCGGGTGTATGATGTTAAAGCAAAGCTGTTCAGTACGAACAGACCCGAGATGAGCAGGAATAAAACTGCAAAATTGACAAAACTGGAGAGACGCTGAGCCTTGCGATGTGTCCGCGCCGCCATCTTGGTCGATCAATGCTTTACCTAAATTTAACAAGTGATAGCGTTAAAACCTTTTTTGGATCGTTTTTAACCAAAGAAAAGTCATGGACTGCAGCTTTTACTTTCACTTTCACTTTCACTTTTCATTTGAAAATGTAATATACTTGAGGTACTTTATTTTTGGAATCCGATTGCAGATTAAACAGTTACTGCCCAACACTTCTGACCTGCCCCCCAACAAGTGAGGCACACACAGACACACACACACACGCACGCACGCGAACACCCACCCACACACGCAAGCGCGCGCACACACACACACACACACACACACACACACACACAGGCATGGCAATAAAATCAGTGGCAAAAGAACACAAAACACTGAAAAGTGTTGGAGAAACATGAGATGAATAAGGAAAATGATTAATTGTCTGTGATCATTTGAATTGAAAGGATTTTTAATAAATAAAGTAATAATAAAAATAACTGTACATTGACTGTACATTAAAAAAACTAAACAACTGATTTCAGTCAACACATGCAGAGGATGAGAAAAGAATAGAAACTACTATTTGAGGATTTTATATACAAATTTATTTTGATTCATGTTATTTCACTGACAGAAGTTCAGCTGCTGTATTAATGTCATGAAAAGATTATGCATTAAAGCATTATGGGTAGAATCTCTCATCAGTCTATTCTGAGTCTAACACAATTTCACTGATGATCCAGAACCAACCCAAAACCCAGGATAGAGCGGCTGAGTGAATGTGGTCTGGACTGTGTGGATGAGGCTCATTGTGTTTCTGGAGACGCTGTAGAAGGACAGAGTTCCTGCACTGTGATCCACAAACACTCCTATTCTCCTGCTGATGGACTCTACAGGGACAGAAGTCCATATGTTATTGTGTCCAAATGAGTATCTGGAGGGAGTGCTGTACAAACTCCAGGACTGATCATTAGATCCAAACTTACACTCATAACCCCGTCCCTTCCTGCCGATGCTCTTATATGACACTGATATACGCACTCCACAATCACATCCACTCCACTCCAGCTCCCAGTAACAGCGTCCACACACACTCTCTCTACACAACACCTGATACCAGTAATCAAATCTGTCTGGATGATCAGGATACGGCTGGACTGTGTCAGTGACAGTAATCACTCTGTTGTTCTCAGACAGATATAGGAGTTTATTCACTGTGTTCAGATCCAGAGTGAACTGACGGGAATCTGATGGAGATAAAACACATCAGAATCAAGAATTATGAATCGGTTTGATCTTGTCATGTAGCTGAACTCTTCATGTTCAGTGTATCATCAGTGTCTCAGTACAGATGACCAGATATCAGTGCAAATCATCATTTACATCATCAGTTATAAAACTCTTCTTTCTCCTTCTACAAGAAGAACATGAACACACTTTTTCTGCTTGTTTTCTTACTGACTTACATTGTAGGAAGTCGTTCCTGGTTCTGGGAACAATGTTGGTGATTGTGACTGTGGAAATCAACAGACATGAACAGTGTGATTCTCATGAACCTCCATCCATTCCTAAGACATTTCTAATATGTGAACCTGGAGCATAAAACCAGTCATAAGTGTCAATTTTTCAAAATTGAGATTTATACATCCTCTGGAAGCTGAATACATAATCCTTACATTGATGTACGGTTTGTTAGGAAGACAATATTTGGTCGAGATACAATTATTAAAAAATTTGGAATCTGAGGCTGCAAAAAAAAAAAAAAAAAAAAAAAAAAAATCTAAATATTGAGAAAATCGCCTTTTTAATTTTACAAATTAAGTTCTTAGCAATGTATTTTACTAATCAATTTTTTGTTTTTGTTTTAACATTTATAAATATCTTCATGGAACATGATCTTTACCTAAAATCCTAATGATTTTTGGCATAAAAGAAAAATCGATAATTTTGACCCATGGAATTTATTTTTGGCTATTGCTTCAAATATACCCCAGACTTCAGACTGCTTTTGTGCTCCAGGGTCACATACGATGTTCTCCATGATATGAGATGATGATGGACTGGTTTCTGAGAGCAGAATAATCTCCAGGACTTTACCTCTGTCTGAGATCTTCTTGAGCTCCTCTTTGCAGAAATCCTCCAGTTTGTCTCTCAGTAGATGAACAGATTCTCTCAGATCATCAGAAGAGAAGAGAGAACTGAAGAGATCATCATTTACGTCTGTAGATTCAGGAGGTGCTGAGAGAGACTCATAACTCTACAGAAAACAGAAATCAAACTCATTTATAAGTGGTGTCTCTTTCAAAAGATGATCAGATAAGAGTCTGACTGATGATTATATAATAAAACAAAAATATTGATGGGGTGGCGAGAAGGGGGCAGGAATTTTTAAGGGGTGGCAACATATTGCAGACGTATATATACTGAATTTAGTCACAGTTATCACAGTTTGATGATAAATATATGTGCACACTATAAAAGGCACAGGCTATCATTTACAAACTTAATCTCATGCAATCAATGTCTTGCATTTGAAACAGTTCATATAAGGAATAAGTGACCATACCCCATAAGCACCACACACTCACTAATGCACACAGTATGCATCGTAATTAAGATTGTTATAAAAGATTCAGTGTTATCAATATGTCAGTTTATTATAAGAAACACAAGATTTTAACAGCCATTTCCAGCTGGGGAGACTCAACTGATTTTCTAGTTTATTGTTAATCATCATCTAACTCAACCAGTCAAGAGCTACATTTAGCCTTAGATGTTATATGAATATGGTCCCTGAAGCATTGGTGTTATTAGATGACAATAATAATACATAAATAAACACTATAGGCACAAATACAAATGTACTTTTAGAAATTGTTTTTGAAAAATTTGGTGTTATTGTTTTGGCAAGCTTAAATTAAAACTTCTATGAAAACTTGTGTGATATTCCTTTAAAATAACGTATCTTTTTTTAAGAATATTTTACTGTGCAATTTCTTACATAATTTCTTTGAGTTAGACCAAACTTTTATTTTGGTGAGTTGTAACCAGAGTTTCTGTGTTTTTTAATAAACTATTATTATTAGCTAATAAGCTTACTTGAAGTATAGCATACTCTCTGTTTGAGTTTCTTCAAGTTATACCAAGATTTTATTCTGACAGGTTGTCGTAAAGACATTGCCGTTTCTGTCAGTCTGTACCATACGATACGAATGAATGACGATAGTTTTAGCAAATGAAATGGTGAAATCCTCTCATAGCGCGCTGGAGTGCACATGTGTAGCATACATCATACATCAATATAGTGAAGAGCTGAAAACACCACGCGTGCTTCAGTGTGTGTGTGTGTGTAGTAGAGCACACATCCCAGAGATGTGTATAACAACACCTTCAGGGCCGCTGCTGGCCAAACAGGTGTCCCAAGCAGGATTTATTGTTGTGTCCCCCTTCCTCAAATTTGTTGGAAAAAAAACACACTTACTATAGGGGTGAAAAAATAACTTTAATCAAATAAAAAACTAAATGAATAAATTGTATTATTTACAAATTACAATTTACCTATGGCTATAACCACTGTAACGTCTGTTATTTATCATCTCAAGGTCTGTGCTTTCATTAAAGAGCCAGTAAGATGAAAATTCTAAGCTTCCTATCACTGTTTATAAGTCCTGTACATTAGGTTTAAATCCATCCCAGGTTAAAAAACATTGTCATTTTGTCAAAATATCATTTTAAAATTACCTCAATTCTCAGAGATCCCCAAACGGTTCGCGCGAAGCTGTTCAAAAGATTAAGTTTCCTTAAACCCAGGCGGCAAGGAACTCGACCGGAAGTTGAAGTCGGGTGGAGGCTGCCATCTTTTAGCAGAACTTCACTTGCGTTAGCACTCCCATTGACTCCCCTTCATTTTGGCGTCACTTTGACAGTGAATAACTTTACATCTGAGGCGTTTAAAGACTCCATTTGTCCATTTTTTATTTCTAAAGATACACGTCAATGTATAAAGGGCTCCATTACCTTCTATGTTACATTATGGCCCCGTATAAACATTTTTTGTAAAAAATAGGCTAACGATTGCGTCATGACCACTCGACTCTCTGTCGCATTACCGTACAGACAAGAGGAGAAGCTCGCAGGCAATTAACTTAATATGGCGTACTGGCGTTACATTTTAAAATACTATACAAAATAATTAATCAGAATACTTACTCCTGCTCACTCAGGAATTGAGTTCCAATGGGGTCGCTGTGTCCATTTCTTTTACTGTCTATGCTTAAACCCCACCTTTCAAGACCAGGTCAAGACGGTAGGCGGAGATTATTATGCAAAGTGTTCCTACGTACATAGAGATGGGCAAAAGATTTGAAATCTATAACGACTCGTTTCAGTGATTCAGAGTCGACTCCTTACTTTAGAAGCCAATAACTTTATAAATCGTGTACTTTTTGGTTTAATCACTTTGCACATTGTTTACACTGATGCACAGCTACATCATACACTGTAATACAGGTCATTTTTGATTTCCCATCTGTGTGGCTCTTTAAAGCTTCATTTCTTGATAGATAGATAATCAATTTTTATCTCTTTCCTCCTGTGTCTCATGGTTCCCTCGCTTCGCGCGCACTGAGAAAGTTTTCCAAACAAATCAGTCTCTTGCATACTGTCTAAAGTCTCTTGCTGCTCTGGCGTGCTGCTGCATTCACATTGGAGATTCACCCTCGTAAATTCTCAAATTGGCCATAACTTTTTTTTTCTTTTTTTTTTTTTTTTTTTTTTTTTCTAGGTCACTTTTTTTTTTTTTTTTATTAGCAAACAAATGTACATACAAAACAGGTACAGAATAAACAATATTAACAATTCTTCGAGGCAGACATAGTTGCAAATACAATATGTAATAGTGATGTAATACATTAAATGCACAATCACGAATAACAAAAAGGAATAAATAAAAATAAATAAATTACAAAAATAATAATAATAAAAAAATAATAATAATTAAATAAAAAAACAAAAATAAATAAAATAAAAGAGCAATTATAGATAACTAATTTCTTACAAGGGGTAGCAAGTAGTTATTGAGCACTTAGTTCACTGAAGAAGCTGGCAACTGCAGTAGCTTTTTCATTTGAGAGAGCATCAAGAGAAGCAGCAAAAAGTTTGAGTTCATTAGAGAAGTGAGGAAAGGATGGAGGGGTTTTCAGAAATCTGCATTTATGAATGAAATATTTAGCAACATCAAAAAGGTTGTTAATCAAGTAATGTTGTGAGTAATCTTTCTTAAGTACACCAAACTTAATTTGTTTGTATTCAAGGGGATTTATCCATGTAATTACACATGACATTTTACTGCACAATTGAGCCCAAAACAACTTTGAGTAATTACAATCAAAAAAAATATGTTCAGTGGTTTCAATATCACTATCACAGAATTGACAAGAGTTTTCTCCAATATCAAATTTTGATTTGATAAGCTCCTTAGACGGGTATATATCATTTATTATTTTAAAATGAAGCTCTTTCACTTTAGGGAGACTTGGAAAGGTAAGATAATTCATTCTCATTTCCTTCACCTCTTTAGGGTTAAATTCTTTGAAAACATAATATCGTTTTATTCTATTTGGATGAAGTTTATTAATGAAGACATTTCTAATATATTTGTTATTACATTTATGATCTCTAATAAACAATTCACCCAGACAAAGAGATGGGAGAGAGAATGTTACAGAGTAATGTGAAAGAATCCCTTTTACTAATAATACCATGTTTTTGGGTATGGCATTTACAACACTGTAAAACTCTTTAGGATGACATGCAAATCCATGTTTTAAACAGAAATCCTTGTAATTGAGAACATTTCCATAACTGTCTGTCATGTCCAATAGGGAAAGAATATTATATTGAAACCAGTTTTCATAAAATAAAGATTTGTTATGGTGCAAAATAAAACGATTGTTCCAAATACAAGTTTTGTGTGGACTAAAATTGTGAGAAAATGCTAATTTCCAACATAGGAGAACTTGTTGGTGAAATGCAGACAATTTAAGAGGTAATTTGGATATATTAAAGTCACAACTAATCAAAAACTCCAAGCCACCTACTTTCCCAAATATTGAAGAAGATACGATGAACCATAAGCAGTTTGAATTACAAAGAAATGATCTTAACCACTGAGTTTTCAAAACACTATTCATTATTTCTAAATCAATAACATTTAATCCCCCTTCTTCATAATTGTGAACTAAATCATTTTTGTTGATATAGTGATGCTTATTTTTCCAGATAAAGTTAAACAATGCAATATTACATTCTTTCAGTAAATGGGGCGGGATAGCTAAGGAGGAGGCTGGATAAACGAACCTGGAGAGTAATTCCATTTTAGTCAATAAGACTCTTCCAAATATCGAAATATCTCTTTGTAGCCAGTTATTGAGAATTGCTTTTGCTTTTGAAAGATTTTTAACAAAATTTTCTTGGACACTTTGATTACTATCTCTAGTAATAGTTATCCCCAAATATTTTACACATGTTTTTATGGGTATGTCACATAAAGAGTCTAAATCGCTGCCATGAATTGCAAGTAACTCACACTTGTTCAAGTTTAAGTGTAGGCCTGATGCTTTGGAAAATAGATTAACTAGTTGAATGGCTTTATTAATCTGAAATTGGTCCTTTAAAAAGATCGCTGTATCATCCGCTAATTGACTTATACCAATTTGTCTTCCAAATACACTAAGTCGATCAAAGTTGCTATTTTTATCTATCAAGATAGCAAGCATTTCTACTGCCAAGATAAATAGAAAAGGGGAAATGGGACATCCTTGTCTTATTCCTCGCGAAATATTGAATCTCTGGGATGTTCCAAATGAAAGGGATATAGAACTATTGATGTCTTTATATAACATTTTTATGAAAGAAATAAATTTCATGCCAAAACCAAATTTTTCGAGGGAGTAAAATATGAAATTATGTTCGATTGTGTCAAATGCCTTTTTAAAATCTAAAAAGAGAATATAGCCTTCATCTTCAATATATTCACGATAATCTAAAATATCTAAAACCAATCTGATGTTATTATGTATTGACCTACCTTTTATAAAACCAGACTGTGATTCACTAATTATTTGATCTATATTTTTCTTGAGCCTACTGGAAAATATATGCGCTAGAATTTTATAATCACAGTTGAGTAAAGTGATGGGGCGAAGATTATCTATATGTCGTGCATCTTTACCCGGTTTGGGGATAAGAGTAATTAGACCTTGTTTCATGGTTGAAGATAGTGAATTATTTTGGATACATTCGAGAAAGGCTTGAAATAATAGTTCCCTCAAATCTTCCCTAAAAAATTTATAAAATTCGGAAGTAAGGCCATCAGGACCTGGAGATTTTCCTGAAGATAATTTATTTATTGCTTTATCTAATTCCTCTATCTTGATGTCAGCCTCACACAAGTCTTTAAATTCCTGGTCTAACTGCGGTATGCTAGAGTGTATATTATCAAAGAGAATATTACAGTCTGATACAGAAAAGAATGAGCTATATAAAGAACTATAGAATTGAAAAATCTCTGAGGAAATCATTTTAGGGCAGGTACTTACAACACCGTTCACATAAAGAGAATTTATGGCATTTTTTTCCTGACGCCTTTTTTCAAGTCTGCAAAAATAATTATTACTTTTTTCCCCTTTCTCTATCCATCTTGCCCTAGATCTTACATATGCTCCTTTAGCTTTTTGAGTATATAAATCATCAATTTTGGATTGCAAGGATAAAATTTGTAATTTAGCTTCATTGTCCATTTCACTTTTATTACATAAATTGTTTAATTCTCTTGTTAATTCTAACTCCATTTGTGCTCTGGCCTTACTTAAATTTTTACTAAATTGTATAGAAAATTCCCGAATCTTGTGTTTTAAATATTCCCATTTACTTATGAATGTAATTAGGTCCTTATGCAATGCTATATCATTAATTATGGATTTAATTTGTGAGCAAAAGTTTTGGTGTTTTAATAAATCAGCATTGAATTTCCAATAACCCTTATTATGTGTTTCTCTTTTGCCCGAGTTGAATGATATAGAGATACAACAGTGATCAGTTAGAGGAGCAGCAGATATTGAAATATCTTTGATGAAGTCGGTTAGGTTATTTGAGGTTAACCAATAATCAATTCTCGATTTGGAAGTCCCATTATCTCTGAACCAGGAAAATTGTTTAAGATTTGGATTCACAGCTCTCCAAGCATCCACTACATTATTATTCAAACAAAAATTAAAAAGGGTAACATTAGGACGAGAGGTATTAAATTTGGGCGGAAAACGATCTAACGCTTCATCCATAACCATGTTGAAATCTCCTCCTATAATAATATTATCAGTTGGGTACACAAGTTTCAACTCGAATAGAGAATCAGAAATTTCAGCAAGTAGTTTGTTATTTAGGGGAGCACTATTGTACCCATACACATTGAATAAAATAAACAAAACGTCATTAATATTTATAACAACTGAAGCCCAATGGCCATTTGAATCGGTCTCTACCTTTATAATTTTGCCTGGCAGGTTGTTGAACAGTATTGCCACTCCTGCAGAATGTGTAGAAGCATGGCTGAAGATGATTTTGTCCCCCCACTGACTCGTCCAGAACTTCACGTCATCAAGGTTGGAATGTGTTTCTTGCAAAAATACACAGTGTGAGTTTTTGCTTTTGCAAAAAAGAAATAAAGCTTTTCTTTTAATAGAGTTACGAAGACCCCTTGCATTTAAAGAAATACAGGAAAAAGCTGATTTCACTGAGAACATTTAACTAACAGGAAACAAATAAAAAAATAAAATACGTAAAATAGGATAAACAATCAAATGAAAAATATGTAACCGTGCTCTAATGAACACAAAACAAGATATCTCTCAAACAGAGCACTGTAACAAAATCTCGCTCAACAGCAAGGACATAAAACATCCCACTTACACCTCATGCCAACACTTAAGGTAAACAAATGTGGACGAGGTAGTTGAAATCAACCGTCCTAGACAATCCGGGTGCCCTCTATGTAGCCATAAGGACCTCGGTAGTAGGCTTTCTTCCCTGCAGCTCTAGCCTCACTGATCCTCGGCCAGAGTGCAGCGCGGGCTTCTCGGTCTTCCTTTGACAAATCTTCGGTGAACTTTATTCCCCTTAGTTTGCAGACATCCGAAACTTTGGTGGATCGCCAGAACTCGTCTCTGTGTTTCCGCATGCTGAACTGAATGATCACCTGCCTGGATTTATCCTTCGTTTTGGAGCCAATGCGGTGAACTGAATCCACGATGTCTTCAAGTTTGTGCTGCAGGTGAGGAGCAATTTCAGCTAACAGTGAGACGACTTCTCTTCGGATATCTTCGCCTGCAATTTCTTTCATTCCGATTACTCGAAGATTCCATCGTCTTTTGTAGCGTTCGAGCTCCGACGTGCGGCTTACCAAATCTGCGTGCGAAGTGACAACAGAGGCGAGTTGTTTTTCGAACAAGTTTATTTTAGTTTTACAGTCCTTTATTTCCGCCGCGTTGAATTCCACAGCTTTTGTCAGGTTGACGATCATTAGACTGTTCTCAGTAATCTTATGCTCAATGCTGCTCAGCTTTCCGTCTTGTAGATCGAATCTGGCAACTAAGGTTTCCAGGAGAGCGACGTTGGAAATCTCAGGGGTTTCGTCTCCCTTCTGTTTCTTAGCCGGGGCTTTGGTCGGAGTGTTCTGCAAGGAGGAAGATTCTTTGCGTTTCTCATTGCTTTCGACGTGGTCAACTTCCATGACGTATTCGTGCTCGGCGAGAGCAGAAGTTTTTACAGTCATCCCTTTTTGTCCAGGGATGACTATTTTGGGGTGATTGGAAGCTTTTTTTGCTGACATAGTCCAGTACTCGCTAATACGCAAAAATTAGGATGTTTTAAAGTTGAATGTTAACGTAAATCTCAAAAAGTGCTGGAGAGCGGAGAAATGTACATGTGCTTAGCCCGCCATCTTGTTCCCTCTCTCTGGCCATAACTTTTAATTTGTTGCTGCCAACTGGGGTGGCAGCAGGGGTGGCAAGGCTTTCTTTTAGGGTGGCATTTGCCACCCCGATAGATCCGCCCCTGCACTTCTGAAATGTTTCTCTGTGAGTCTCTGTCACAGCAGGATCTGCTCAAGTCCACTATGATCCTGTTCTTCTAGAGCCCCTTTCACACTGCACATCGGACCCGCAATATTCCCGTAACATTGCCTGGTCGCCTTCTGTGTGAAAGCAACCACGTCCCGGAATTGATTACCGAATCGAACCCGGGTCGGGGACCTAGTAACATTGCGGTAATCGATCCGGAACGAGCGCTGTGTGAACAAAAGCCAGATCTAATTCCGTATCGAAGTGATGACGCGCGTTATCGCGCGACTCTTTTACCGGCTGTTTTGAAGGAAGATCAACATTCGCGACGAAAACACATGTGCAAACTGTAATGAAGCAGAGATCAGTTGGTTCCCCCCTTCCACGCTGACGCCGAGATCGTTTGCTTCCTTCAGTTAAAGTATAACGTGCCAAGCGTTGTCGACTCGTACATTACACGTCACGCACTGATGTCACGTGTCGTTACGGGATCTTCAAGGGTTGTGTGTGAAAGCACGCACATATACCGGGTCATCACTGGCAGTGTGAAAGTGCCAAATCTAGCGACCAGGGAACAATTACAGGAACACTTTACCCCTGTATTTGCCGGAATGGCAGTGTGAAAGGGGCTTAGATGTGTGTTACCTGCAGGAACTGGATGTGATCCTGTGTGTGTGAAAGCTGCTCCAGCTCAGCGTCTCTCCTCCTCAGATCATTGATCTCCTGCTCCAGTCGCTCCAGTCGTTCTTCAGCTCGACTCACTGCAGTCTTTTCCTGATCTCTGATCAGTCGTATCAGCTCAGAGCGGCTGCTCTCAATGGAGCGGATGAGCTCAGTAAAGATCCTCTCACTGTCCTCCACTGCTGTCTGTGCAGAGCGCTGTTAGGACACACAGTGATTCAGCTTCAGTGAGTCTGAACTGAGACGGAGACAAACTTCTCTTCTTCTCCAGACTCACCTTATGAGACTCCACAGTGTCTCTCAGCTGCTGGAGATCTTTCTCTCTCTGCTGGATTCTCTGCTGGAGCGTCTTCTGCGTCTTCTTCAGCTGCTTCTGCAGGACAAACAGATGATAGAGAATCTCACAGAAAACTATTGGCTCTAAATCAACACATGGACAGATGAATCCAGGAAAAGTGAAACTGATGGCTGTAGATTGAAACTCCAGAAATCATGACAGGAGTATGTGAATTCACATGAAGTTTAAGCCTGTTTCACCCTACAAGTGTAAGTATTATAAAAATGAAACTGACAGAGACATAGAGCTTCACACTGACAGTGTTTCTGCTGCGTAATTAAAACTGCATAAATAACTGTTTAATAGTTCCCTCCATTATTTTATTTTGCTTAATCAAATCCTATTTTATTAAAGATTGTGTTGATAACAGTTTACGGGGCATTGTCACCAAACATTGATACTCTTCTAATAGCTGCTGTTCATTTATGCTGAATGCTACAACCTGTTAATATGAGCACCAATATAAACAATTATAGGGAACGTTACTTTTAAAAGTTACAATATTCCATTACTCCTTATAAAGTAACTAATTGCATTTGTTACTTTTTATGGATCAGGGAACAGGCAGACCCGTTCCCAGCCAGTGGCCGACACAGGTATAGTGAAATTCCCATCATTCCAAGGATTAAAGACTGTTTATTTACTCCCCGTCTCCTCGTTGCGCACTTTTCCCAACACAGATCGTGACATTTGTGTCACTTATTTGAAAGAGTAATTTGACATTTTGTCGTATATTTTAAAAGTAATGTGTTCCATTACTAGTTACTTGAGAAAAGTAATCTGAATACATAGTTCACATAACTTGTAATGTGTTACCCCCAGCGCTGAATAAAAGCACATATGAAATGGGCACATATGAAAATAGTTAGCAATATTTAATCAGGATCAAGTTTTAAATACCTGTTTCTCTGTCCTCTCTGCTGCAGCTGATACAGTGTTGTGGTTTTTATGTTCATCAATCATACATGGCATACATATACATTTCTGATCTGTGCGACAGAAAACCTCAAGAAGCTTCTCATGTTTCTGGCAGATCATCTCCTGCAGTCGTCCAGTGGCTTCGGTCAAATTGTGTCTCTTTCCTTTAAACCAACTCTCATGTTGTTCAAGGTGATTCTGACAGTAAGAGTTCAGACACACCAGACAGGACTTGACAGCTTTGTATTTTCTTCCAGTACAGACGTCACACTGCACATCTCCAGCTCCAGCATCACAGTCAGCAGAGAGTCTGGTCTTCTTCAGTTTCTCCACCAGTTCAGCCAGAATGGTGTTTTTCCGAAAAGCAGGTCTTGGACTGAAGGTCTCTCTGCACTGAGGACAGCTGTAGACTTCCTTCTGATCCTCCTGATCCCAGCAACCTTCAATACAGATCTCACAGTAACTGTGTCCACACTGGATGGTCACTGGATCCTTCAGGAGATCCAGACACACTGGACACATGAACTCATCCTGAGAAATTCTGGCTTCTGCCATTTTACTGCTTAAATACAGAGACACAACACACAACAGCTCAACTACACTTTAGTTTCTCTTTCCCTGAACTCATGTGACTCCTGTTTCCTGGTTCTGTTTGAGTCACGTGTGTATAACAGGTGTGTCTGTGAGTCTGTAAAGCATGAAATGGCTACTAGATGTCAGTCTCAGACAAACTCTCAATGAACACAAGTTACAGAGAAGCAGCACAAGAGCTTTTAAAACTGCAGAAATACTGCATCCTGATTACTATACTTAATGCAGAACTGAAAACTTTGTCGAGATTAAGCGTTCCTTCATTTTCTCACAAATGGATCTCTTTTCTAAAAGGAATATGGGTTCAGTGTTCAGCTGACTGATGGGAGTGGCTACTGATGAGTCATGTGACCTGCCATCATCCACTGATATACAGTGCTAGGTAGAATGTAAATAAAACCTGATTACATGATTACAGATTACATGATGAAAACTGTAGTTAGTAATGTATTCTAGGTTACCAATTTTAGATAATGTATTCTCACTGCTTTTTAGATTACTTATAATACAACCTGTTTTATACTTACCATTAAAGATACAGTAATGATATAAAAAAGCAAAGAGAAAGAAAACATTCTCCTTATATATATATATATATATATATATATATATATATATATATATATATATATATATATATATATATATACCAGCATTATAAAATGCATTAAACATTACACCTGTAGGGTTTTCCAAACTGGGCTTAATATAAGAACTGAAGCAGGTTTGTGAGTTGATAAAAAGCTAATAATTAATTAAAGCATAAAAATGAAAAATAAAATATTCAATAATAGAATAAAATAGATATTTATTTCCAAACTAATATTAGTTTGACAACATTTTTTGTCCAGACTTCTAGAATAAAAAGTTCACGAGTTTGCAATTACATATATTTGAATTGAGAAAATAGTAATCATATTTGCGTGACCCCCCAAATCCCTATTGTTTGGGATGAGAATAGTTAAGAGTGATGAGATAGGGTGGAGGAAGGATGCCGGAAAACTGTTGTGGAACAGAGGTGAGTTGGCTGTATATATAGCCTAAATATTGTGCTAGTTAAGTTGATTATCTAGACGAACTCCACCTGTGTTGAATTGATTGATTATCTGAACGTGCTCCTCCTGAACCTTGTTAATAAAACATCACTTATTGAAGGTCACAAGATATGATGAAGACACAGTTTTCCACATCTACAAATCACTAGTGTTTAGTAACTTGCACCATTTGCAAATTTATTTACATGACATTTGTGAATATATTCCAAGCTAAATGTTATGACACTCTGTATCATAAAAAAAACAAGTAATAAAACAAGTCATTAGGAAGAATCAATAAATTATGAATAATTTACTGCCATTGTGTGAATAAAATGTAATCATGTAATACATAAAAAGGTAACTATAATCTGAGTATGAGCATTTTACAATGTATAATACACTAATTACAAGTACTTACCACATAAAAAATATACATCATAACTTGTTCAGAGAAATAACATTGACTATATACGGTACAGACTTAAAGACATGAAGAATTATTTCCAAGATGATGCATATCATTACAGAGCAATATAGTAAAAGAAGCTTGCATTGTATTATTCATTGTATATTTAAATCAGTTTCAGATACTAATAACTGACATGTGATCATGTTTAATATTTCCTGCATAATTACATACATAAAAATATATATATTGTGTTGGATAAGTTTCCTGTATCATCAGTGTGTAGCAGACACACTCACCGAAACGATTTCAAGATATTGATACATATCCTGCCCGAAAAGACCATTAAACATTGCAGATAACATTTGATGTACATACCCATATCTTAACCTCCAGGGACCCAGGAATAGACTGTTGTCCTCTTTAGTGGATATTATATATTTTGATGAGTTACTCAGAGAACTTGCATGTCACAGTTGTAAATCTGGATGTCCTGTATAGAGCACATTCAAGGCTTTTAAGAGATTTAAAATGTTTGGAAGTTTCACTATTAGCACTCCCTCTCCTTGCTCTTTAAAAATGGCTGCCATTAAAGAGATACTCCACACCAAAATGAAAATGTTGTCATTAATCACGCCCCCCCCCCCCCCCCCCCCCCATGTCGTTCCAAACCCGTAAAAGCTTTGTTCATCTTTGGAACACAATTTAAGATATTTTGGATGAAATGTGACTGTCCCATAGACTGCCAAGTAACTAACAGTGTCAAGGTCCATAAAAGGTATGAAAGTCATCGTCAGAATACTCCATCTGCCATCAGACGTGAAATCTGGTATATGAAGCAACGGGAATACTTTTTGTAAGCTAAGAAAATAAAAATAAAAACTTTCTTCAACAATTCCTTTGTCAACAGTCTCCTCTATGTCTCTCCATGTTACTGTATGCTGCATATGCTCTTCTGTATCATCTGCCCAACAAGGATGTGCTGTTTCTACATGTATTTCACTTTGATTTGAAAGAAAACAGCACATCCTTGTGGACCTTGACACTGTTGTTTACCTGGCAGTCTATGTATAATGATGAGACAGAGACGTTCGGATCCATGTGCAGAACTTTAATGATGAGAATGGTCAGACAGGCAATGATCAGTAACGGCATCAGGTATGTAGGGATAATCAGAGTCGAAACCAGAAACAAGCAGATGTCGGGGGCAGGCAGCAGAGAATCAGAGTCGGTATAAACAATCCAAGGGTCAGGTACAGAAGGTAAACACAAGGAAAACGCTCGGAAATGTCAGACTGGCTAAACAAGACTTCGCAGTGAGTGAGAGTGCTTCTTATATGTGTGTGTGTGTAAATGAGGTGCAGGTGTGGCAAGGAAATTGGCTGATGAATGAGGTGCAGGTGTGGCAGGGTGATTGTGATGCAGAGACTTATGGGTAATGTAGTTTGGGTGTGGTGCAACAGTATGAGAGGTGCTAGTGTCCAAGTGAGATCTGGTGGTTGATGGGTGGAATGGTCCTGAGTGGAGTGCCCTCTACTAAAGCTCATGGGCACTCCATCTAATGATCGTAACATAGCCAGCCCCCCCCCCCCCCAAAGGAGCGGCTTCCAGACGCTCAAAACAATCTGAGAGGGCGGTGGAGCGGAGGCGGAACAGGGGGAGGGGATGGAGGGCCAGGTCCATGAGGAAGTGCAGTGGTCGGGGACCGGGGCAGAGCAGGCGGAACTGGAGCCCTTCTTGGGCCTAACTCAGGAAAACAGGAGCCCCTCCTGGGCCTGACATAGGAAACAGGGGCCCACTGTGGGTTTAACTCGGGAACAGGGCTTAACTCGGGAACAGGGGCCCGCCGTGGGCCTAACTTGGGAACAGGAGCCCGCCATGGTCCTAACTCGGGAACAAGGGTCCACCAAGGCAGAGCAGGTGGCGTGGGAACCCACCAGAGTGGAGCAGGTGGAGCTGGAGCCCACCAGGGAGGAGAAGAGGACCACCACAGCTGAGAAGACGGGACAGAAGCCCACCAGGGCGGTGCAGGGGACCACCACAGCCGAGCAGACGGGACAGAAGCCCACCAGGGCAGAGCAGAGGACCACCACAGTGGAGTCGATGACACAGGAGAGTAAGTCTGCTCAGGTGGGACTGAAACAGAGAACATTAACAGGTTAATAGCGGCCTCCGTGGCTGTGATGAGATGGTGTATGGTCTCCGTAGCCCTGACCGGAATGAATGACAGCTCATTGACGGCCTCCCTGGCTGTGACAGGATAGGATGAGAGCTCTGAGATGTGACGAGGCTCTGGGAGTTCGGCTGAGATGTGACGAGGCTCTGGTAGATCTGTGGTGATTTGACTGGGTTCATGAAGATCAACTGTGACTTGACTTAGTTCATGAATATCAACTGCGACTTGACTATGCTCATGAAGATCAACTGTGACTTGACTTATTTCACGGAGGTTAATGGTGACTTGACTGTGCTCATGAAGATCAACTGTGACTTGACTTAGTTCACGGAGGTTAATGGTGACTTGACTTTGCTCATGAAGATCATTGGTGACTTGACTTTGCTCATGAAAATCGTTGGTGACTTGACTTGGTTCCTGAGGATCAACTGTGACTTGACTTAGTTCATGGAGGTTAATGGTGACTTGACTTTGCTCATGAAGATCATTGGTGACTTGACTTTGCTCATGAAGATCATTGGTGACCTGACATTGCTCATGAAGATCATTGGTGACTTGACTTTGATCATGAAGATCATTTGTGACTTGACCCATCTCTGGATGGTCAACGGTGACCTGGCTAGGTTCTGTGAAATCAACGGGGACCTGATCAACGGTGACCTGGCTAGGTTCTGGGAAATTAACGGGGACCTGATCAACGGTGACCTGACTTGACTCTGGAAAGTCGACGGTGACTAGCCCTGGCTCTGGAGGGTCATCGGTGAATAGCCCTGGCTCTGGAGGGTCATCGGTGACTAGCCCTGGCTCTGGAGGGTAATCGGTGACTAGCCCTGGCTCTGAAGCGTCCACGAACACCTGACTCGACTCTGGAAAGTCCACAGGCACCTGCCTTGACTCTGAAGGGTCAACTGGAACCTGACTCGACTCTGGAGAGTTCACTGGAACTTGACTCGACTCTGGAGGGTCAACTGGAACCTGACTTGACCCTGGAGGGCCCACTGTAACCTGACTCGACCCTGGAGGGTCCACTGGAACCTGACTCGACCCTGGAGGGTCCACTGGAACCTGACTCGACCCTGGAGGGTCCACTGGAACCTGACTCGTCCCTGGAGGGTCCACTGGAACCTGACTCGACCCTGGAGGGTCCAGTGGAACCTGACTCGACTTTGGACAGCCTGTAGAGACGTGAGACGCCTCGGGCACTGCCTCTAGAACAGCCTCGGGCACCGCCTCAGTAACGATCTCCGGGCTTTGAGGAACGGTAGACGTCCGTCTCCTCCTCCTCTGCCCCCTATGGTGGCGAGTCGGTGGCACCTTGTCTGGAGGCTCAGGCGTTGAGTCGGCCATCTTGTGCTGTGGCGCTGGGCTGGCGGTCATCTTGTGCTGTGGCTCTAAGCTGGTGGCCATCTTGTGCGGTGGCGCTG
The DNA here is from genome assembly GCF_023724105.1 of Carassius gibelio. Taxonomy (NCBI): domain Eukaryota; kingdom Metazoa; phylum Chordata; class Actinopteri; order Cypriniformes; family Cyprinidae; genus Carassius; species Carassius gibelio. The sequence continues at coordinate 890,175 of NC_068394.1, read as the reverse complement.
GGCTGGCGGCCATCTTGTGCTGTGGTGCTGGGCATTCACAGAACTGTTGAACATAGTCCTCAATAGATCGATTGTGGTGTATTTTGCCGGTTCTCCAAAGAATCAAACTCAGTCAGGGATTTTTCTCTCAGAAGAAAAGACTTTATTTTAAGCAAAACAAAGCTGCACTGTAAAAAATAAGTGTAATTTTAACTGTAAAATTTTGTAAAAACGCTACGGAAAAAAACTGATAATAGGTTAACAGTAAGTTCCCGTACTATATACAGGGAAAAACTGTAAAAGATCTAACAAAGCATTTAATGTAAATTTACAGTAAAATTCTGTTAATTATACAGCTTTTAGAAGTAAAAAAAGAACAAATCAATGTATAATTTACAGTCTAAAACTGTAAACTGATATTCCCAGAATTCCCTGCGTGACACTCCACGTTTGAAAGTATTTTGTTTAAATAATCATGTTTTTAAATAGTTCTTGTTATCAGTTATGTACATTTGAGCTTTATGTTACATCTTCTGTTGCTTAATGAAAGTTTTTTGCATTATTTAAGTATCACATGTGTTACCATGATGGTGTTTTGTGTTTCCATAAATGTGCACCTTCTATATGTTAATATATACTTCTGCTTGTTAGTGATGGGATTTATGGCTCTTTGAGGGGATCCGGATCTTCGCGATCCGTTCCTTTCAAAGAGCCGTTCAAAAGAATGGCTCTTTTGGCTCTTTTTAAATATTTAGTCAGTTTTAAGAAGCCAGCTTGGGAGCATCTCAGTTTATCCTGGAAATAATCACTGGGAGGTATTATGAGGTGAGATTTGTAGTCAAATAATTAAAGCTCAGATATCACACACCAATATCTGAGTTTGAATTATTCTGAAATATTGATTATTACCTCATTTCTCATGTGTCGACTATATTCCATAGGGTTGCACAAATCCCTCTGCTTAGACAGTGACATCATTATTTTGATTTACCTTTAGTACAAAGTGTGTGTGTGTGTGTGTGTGTGTGTGTAAAACTACGTTGACTTATGTTATTCATACAATACCTACTCACAAATAAACATAAAAAACAAAGCCGGCTGCAATGAATTTCTGTGCAAAACAGCTTTTACTACAAACACTTCCACACAAGAACATTGTTATCACACAAGAACATTTTGATAGAAAACTAATTTTTTTTTTAAGTAGATAAAATTATAATAAATAAAATGGAAATGTCTACATACTACATACTATTACTACTGTAAACTTTGCAAATAGGACATCAGCCCCTTCAAGTCAATGAACAATAACAAAGTGGGCTGCAATGAATGTCTGTGGAAAACAGCTTTTAGTGAAACATTTCTATACAAGTACAGTATCACAAAAGAACATTTTTAATGATTTTAAAATAAGTTTTAAATGAACACAAAATGCAATGTAAATGCATGCACAACTAATAACTAATATCATCACGCTATAAAGGGTTGGCCTGCGCTGGGTGCGCCCCTCCCCCTATAACTGTTCTGTCTCCTGGCGGAGCTCATTTGTATGAACACGCATAGGAAAAAAGAACGATAGAAAGAACGGCTCCTCTCCAGTCGCAACTCGGCTCCCATCGTTCATGTTTATGAGCCGTTCAAAAGAATCGGTTCGTTCGCGAACGTCACAACTCTACTGCTTGTGGTGAAGCTACTTGTGATGAGCTTTGATACTTCATGTGGCTTTCTCTTATACAGTACCATCTTTATTATTATGGTGGTTGTCAGTATTTTCAAGGTACAAAACAGATTTAATTTTGTGTGTTGTTGAATTTACTGGTTTATATTCACATTTTCTTGTTTGTAAATTACAGCTTTATATTGTAAAATTAACAGTTTTTGACGTAAATGTGTTTACAGTTTTCTGTATTTTTACAAAATTATTCTGGCAACCACAGCTGCCAAAAAGTTTTTGTAAAAACAACAAGAAATTTTTTACAGTGTGAGAGTTCCTTGCAAGGAGATCTCCCGAATGCTATGTAGCATCTCATTATATACTCTATACAGGGCGTTTCCAAATAGTCAGTCTTTTCCTTATGCTCACTTTTCATGCATCCCTAAAGAGGAGAGGCCCTCTGCTTGATTTTCTCTAAACACAGGCCCTCAATGTATGTCTGAACATGTGTTTCTCATCAGTTTTGTACATTCCAGGGCGTAGGCAACTTTCTATCCTTTACCTATAGGATTATAATGGAAAAACAACTAGCAACAAAAATGGCTAGATTCACATTGATTATTCTTGATTGATTAAAATCTTATTAATAAAAATCTAACCCAATCTCCTTGCTTTAGATTTAACAGCAGGTCTACTGTATCTGTGGTTAGGCTGGATTGGTGATATGCCGACATTGAAACAGGAACCGATACCTCAGTGATAAGGGGATACCGGGCTGCTGGATCCTGGTATGGCGAAGTCTTCTGTAATGATGAGACAGAGACGTTCAGATCCATGTGCAGAACTTTAATGATGAGAATGGTCAGAAAGGCAATGATCAGTAACGGCATCAGGTATGTAGGGATAATCAGAGTCGAAACCAGAAACAAGCAGATGTCAGGGGCAGGCAGCAGAGAATCAGAGTCGGTATAAACAATCCAAGGGTCAGGTACAGAAGGTAAACACAAGGAAAACGCTCGGAAATGTCAGACTGGCTAAACAAGACTTCACAGTGAGTGAGAGTGCTGCTTATATGTGTGTGTGTAAATGAGGTGCAGGTGTGGCAAGGAAATTGGCTGATGAATGAGGTGCAGGTGTGGCAGGGTGATTGTGATGCAGTGACTTATGGGTAATGTAGTTTGGGTGTGGTGCAACAGTATGAGAGGTGCTAGTGTCCAAGTGACATCTGTTGGTTGATGGGTGGAATGGTCCTGAGTGGAGTGCCCTCTACTGAAGCTCATGGGCACTCCATCTAATGATCGTAACATAATGGGACAGACACAGGCCTCCCGGTTTTAATCAAAAATATCTTAAATTGTGTTCCGAAGACAAACAAAGCTTTTATGGGTTTGGAACGACATGGGGGTAAGTGATTAATGAAAACATTTTCATTTTGGGGGAAGAGTATACCTTTAATTCAGTGATCAGCTTTAATATTATTATGGAAATATGATCATATTTTGTAATGATTTTAAATCTGACTCATTTTTTAACCTGTGTGACATAAATAAATCAAGCAATGAATCAAGCAATTGAGCTTAAGTTCAGACCAGGCAATCAAACCAAGTGTGAAAGCACCCAGAGTTTGAGAGAAGCACAGAAACACATCGTCACTCAGCAGGACTCACACACACACACAACCACACACACATACATGCACACACACACACACACACACACATTTGTTTTTGTGAAAAGTGGGGACATCCCATAGGTGTAATGGTTTTTATACTCTACAAACTGTATATTCTATGGCCCTTCACCAACCCTACCCCTAACCCTAACCCTCACAGGAAACTTTGTGTATTTTTACTTCCTCAAAAAAACCTCATTCTGTATGATTTATAAGCGTTTTGAAAAATGGGGACATGAACATGATTTATGATTTATCTTGCAGCTCAAAGCATTATGGGTAGAATCTCTCGTCAGTCTATTCTGAGTCTAACACAGTTTCACTGATGATCCAGAAACCCAAAACCCAGGATAGAGCGGCTGAGTGAATGTGGTCTGGACTGTGTGGATGAGGCTCATTGTGTCAGAGACGCTGTAGAAGGACAGAGTTCCTGCACTGTGATCCACAAACACTCCTATTCTACTGCTGATGGACTTTACAGGGAGATCAGTCACCATCTTATTGTGTGTGAATGAGTAACTCGGGGGAGTGCAGTCCAAACTCCAGGACTGATCATTATATCCAAACTTACACTCATAACCCCGTCCCTTCCTGCCGATGCTCTTATATGACACTGCTATACGCAGTCCATAATCACATCCACTCCACTCAGTCTCCCAGTAACAGCGTCCACACACACTCTCTCTACACAACACCTGACGAAACTTATCAAATCTGTCTGGATGATCAGGATACGACTGGACTGTGTTAGTGACAGTAATCACTCTGTTGTTCTCAGACAGATGGAAGCGGTTATATGCTGTGTTTGGATCCAGAGTGAACTGACGGGAATCTGATGGAGATAAAACACATTAGAATCAGGAATTATGAATCGGTTTTATCTTTTCATGTTCAGTGTATCATCAGTTTCTCAGTAGAGATGACCAGATATCAGTGCAAATCATCATTACCATCTTCATCAGTTATAAATCTCTTCTTTCTCTTTCTACAGGAAGAACATGAACACACTTTTTCTGCTTGTTTTCTTACTGACTTACATTGTAGGAAGTCGTTCCTGGTTGTGGGAACAATGTTGTTGAATGTGACTGTGGAAATCAACAGACATGAACAGTGTGATTCTCATGATCCTCCATCCATTCCTAAGACATTTCTAATATAATTTTATTCATGATGATGGACTGGTTTCTGAGAGGAGATGAATCTCCAGGAGTTTACCTCTGTCTGAGATCTTCTTGAGCTCCTCTTTGCAGAAATCCTCCAGTTTGTCTCTCAGCTGATGGACAGATTCTCTCAGACCAGCAGAAGAGATGAGAGAACTGAAGGGATTGTCATTTATGTCTGTAGATTCAGGAGGTGCTGAGAGAGACGGGAAACTCTACAGAAAACAGAAATCAAACTCATGAGAAACAGATAGTGACACTCAAAGTACACAAACATGACTCTGTATATTGGCAATCAGTCTTATAAGGATTTCAGAAAAAATGCAAGATGCTACAAATAATACAGTGTTTAATTTTGCATAAAATTGTGCAATGGCAGAATCAAGAAATTCTGGAGTGACTGAACAATGGTCTAGCGCATTAAAACCAAACAGAACCCGACCATGGCTTAAAGGCACAATTCACACAAAAATCAACATTTTCTTTTAATTTAGATTTAAATTTTTGGTAACATTTTTAGCTGAAACTGTGGTCCTTAGTGATTCATAAAATGCAAGTCAGTGGCTGTCACGAAGAGACTTGGACTCAGTTGCAGGTGGTCCAAAAGGTCATCATTTAACAGTCTTGAAATTCAAAAAGGGAAAAAAATAGACAACAAAAAACTTACCAGCTACAGGGCAGCCTGGAGCAGCTCCAAAAGTGTCTCCTGGACAAAAAATCCACCAAAGTAAAGCCAAGATTAACTGACAGAGAGATGGGGGTGCTGTTGAGGCAGGGAACTGGTGGCATGGCGAAGAAGAGCCGAGACAGTGATTGGGAGGAGGAGGAGTAGTAGCAGATGAGTTAAGGAGAAAATGAAACACATGCCGAGAAACATGAAAGACTGGGTGTACTCGACCAAGTGTGGGAGGTAACTTGAGCTTTACCCCCAATGGACCCAACACCTTGGTGATCTAATATGCCCCAATGAACCTGGGGGCTAACTTGCGAGAAGCCACCTGGAGACATAGGTCCTTGGTTGACAGCCATACTCTCTGACCAAATCTGTAGTGGGGAGCAGGACTTCGGTGATGGTCAGTCGCTGCTTTGGTTCATCTGGAAACCCAAGCCAAGGTTTCCTCAGCCGTCCTCAAGGTTTGGCAACACCGGTGGAAAAAGGCTAAGGCAGACGGAACAGCAGCAACGGCTCCTGTGAGGGGAACATAGGAGGTTGAAAACCAATGGATCATAGGAATGGGGACATACCTGTGGCGGCCACTGGCAAAGAGTTTGCCCACTTGGATTGCCCATTGGTCTGAAGGTGAAAACATGATGACATACTCGTAGAGGCCCCGATACCCCTGGCTACTGATGGGCCCTGGCTTTTAGCGGGCATTTGCTGATGAAGTGTCTGGCCCTTCCACAGTAGCAGCATAAGCCCTGGGTGGGTCTCTCTTCTTTCTGCTGAGGAGTGAGACACAGGCGTCCCACCTGCATAGGTTCAGGGTCAGCAGGGGATGGCAGAGGCAAGACAGAGGTGGAGTCACTGGTCAGTTCTCCCACCCTCCAAGAGGTGCGAGCAGTGGATTGTTGGCGACGAAGGCGAAGGCAGCTCTCCACATGGAGGGCCAAGTCAACCAGATCATCAAAGCTGTGCAGAAGCTCGGCAGGTAGCGATTTTGTCTTGTATATCCTCATCCAGTCCAGCACAGAACACAGCTCTGCAAGACCCCTCATTCCAGTCAAAGGCCGCTACTAAGGTCTTGAACTTGATGGCAAACACAGTCACTGAAGTGCCTCTCTGTCATAGCCATGCCAGCTGGGCAGCCGCCTCATCACCCAAGCAGAACGATCAAATAACTTGACCATCTGCTCCTGAAAGTCTTCAAAAGAAGCAGAAAAGGGAGCCCGGGCCTTCAACACTGACGTTCCCCAGTCACGGGCCCTGCCTGTTAGGAGGATTAAGACAAAAGCCACTTAAGTTAAGTGAAGTAAAGTGACGTGACATTCAGCCAAGTATGGTGACCCATACTCAGAATTTGTGCTCTGCATTTAACCCATCCAGAGTGCACACACACAGAGCAGTGAACACAAACACACACACTGTGAACACACACCCGGAGCAGTGGGCAGCCATTTATGCTGCGGCACCCGGGGAGCAGTTGGGGGTTCGATGCCTTGCTCAAGGGCACCTAAGTCGTGGTATTGAAGGTGGAGAGAGAACTGTTCATGCACAATTCCGATTACCAGTCCGACTCTCTAATCATTAGGACACGACTTCCCTAGTCTCCTCCTGGGTGTACCGGTGGGGCCCACTTCTGAACTCTCAACCTGTCCTGTCAGAATTGTCTGCTTACCCTGTTATGGCCAAACATGTAATCTCTGAACTGTCTGTCCTGTTACAGCCACAAAGGCTGTGGTTAAATTCTCTGTCTTCTCTATTGCAGTCCTGCCTAATCCGCCGTGGTGGTTTCCTGCACCATGAGCTCCACTGTGGGGATCTTCAGTCCCATTTGCTCAGTTGTAGTGGTCCTCAGCTTTGCCCTGGTACTCTTCAGTTCCACCCTTTTAGTTTTCAGCTTCACCTGCTCTGTTCTGGTGGCCTACAGCTTGCTCTGCTCTGACAGCTCCACCCTGTTGTCCAATTAGGAGGACTATTTAATCTCACACTCATACTTTGCTGAGTACGTATTGTTTAGCTGTTAAGAGACATTTCTAAACATTTCCTTGTTTTCTTACCTTTGTGTTTTTGTCTTTGGATTGTTCCCTGGTTTGTGATTGTTTGCTGCTTGCGCTGACCAATGCGTGTTATTGGGATTACTCTTTTTTTTTGCCCTGGGACATAGTTGTTTGCTGGTGTTTGACCCTACCTGTTTCAACTTTAACTGTTTTCACTTTAATAAAACATGTACATGGATCCTTTACTCCGTTGTCATGCCACCCAATCACTAAGGAAGTCAGTTTCAGTAAAAAAAAATATTATTTGCAACACCTTCAATTTTTGTCTGACATCCTTGTTCGACTGATTGCTAATATACAGCTTTAAATATATATACTTTGAAGATAACGTGATAAATTTTTAAAAAAGTTGAAAAGTCAGTGAAGTTTTGAACTGTTGGTGGCACTAGCAATGTTTGACAGCTAAATATATCTTCCAGACGACAGAGCTGAAAGAAATGAGAAAGCGATTTCCAGAGCCAAAAGCCATTTGTAAGCAGCGTCTCATTCAGAAGAAGATGATTATATAATAAGACACTCATGAAATGTTCCCCTGTGAGTCTTTGTCACAGCAGGATCTGCTCGAGTCCACTATGATCCTGTTTCTTTAGATCTGTGTTACCTGCAGGAACTGGATGTGATGTGTGTGTGAAAGCTGCTCCAGCTCAGCGTCTCTCCTCCTCAGATCATTGATCTCCTGCTCAATTTGCTTCAGTCGTCCTTCAGCTCGACTCACTGCAGTCTTTTCCTGATCTCTGATATCAGGAATGAGGAGCCGTACCAGCTCAGAGCAGCGTCTCTCAGTGGATCGGATGAGCTCAGTAAAGATCCTCTCACTGTCCTCCACTGCTGTCTGTGCAGAGCGCTGTTAGGACACACAGTGATTCAGCTTCAGTGAGACTAAAAGAGGAGAGTCTGAAGTGAGACGGAGACAGAAACCTCTCTTCTTCTCCAGACTCACCTTATGAGACTCCACAGCCGCTCTCATCTGCAGAAGATCTTTCTCTCTCTGCTGGGATGTCTTCTGCATCTTCTTCAGCTGGTTCTGCAGGAAAAATGGATGATAGTATATATTTCAGAAAACTACTGTCTCTAAATAATTGTGTGAACAGGTGAATCCTGTAAAAGTGGAACTGATAACCAATGGCTGTTACCACCATCGTCAAGTCAAGTCACTTTATTTATATAGCACTTTTAACAAAAAAGCAACTGAACAACATTAATTAGGAAAACAGTGTGTCAACAATGCAAAAAGGCAGTTCATCACTGAATTCAGTGATATCATCATATCAGTTCAGTTTAAACAGTATCTGTACAATCATTTGCAATCAAGTCAATGATATTGCTGTAAATGAAGTGTCCCGAACTAAGCAAGCCAGAGGCGACAGCGGCAAGGAACCAAGACTCCATCGGTGACAGAATGGAGATAAAACTTTGGGAGAAACCAGGCTCAGTCGGGGGGCTGACTGATTTAAAATAATGTAATCATCAGGTTTTAACCAGGTTTTTGTCAAATAGAGCACATCTAAATTATGATCAGTGATCATATTATTTACAAAAAGTGCCCTCGTAGAAAGGGACTTGATATTCAATAAGCCAAGCTTTATCATTTCTTTATCCGTATTACATCAGTTTTTTATTTGTCGAACCTCAATTACATAGTTACTTGTAACTTGGTTTGGACATTTTACTGTATTTTCTAGTTCGGGGAACAGACACAGTCTCTATAGTGTGATATCTAGGTGAAAGAGTGTCTATGTGCTGAGAATTAACAGACTTCTGTGAAGTGAGGCAGCTAGCAGACGGTCGGTTTAGCCAGTCTGTCTGCTTCCTGACCTGGGCCCCAGTTAGTCCAAAATCTAAGACTATTTGCCATATTTCTACATATGCTATATTTTACATTCACTACCCTGACCTACAATTCCTGACAGCCTGAGACTCGAACTTGCAACCCTTGGATTGCAAGTCAAAAACTCTAACTGTTAGGCCACGACTGCACCAGAGAGAGAAGAAAGAAGAGCGAAGAGCGAAGAGCGCTCTTCTAGAGAGAAGAGCGGCACCACACCAGGAGGGAGGAAGACCATCTCTTTTCAACAGGTCAGGTCTGCCCCAAAAGCTCATCCAATTGTCTATTAAATCTATGTTATGCTGTGGGCACCACTTAGACATCCAGCCATTGAGTGATGAAAATATGCTATGCAACTCATCAACACGGTAAGCAGGGAGGGGACCAGAGCATATTACATGTTTGCAAGTTCACACAATTCTTTAATATTATTTTTAGTGATTTCCTACTGGCAAATCATTGATGACATCGTTAGCACCAGCTTGAATAACAATCTTACTGTATTTATGTTTAGCATTAGCAAGCCTTTTTAAATTTGCCAAGATGTCAGGCACTCTGGCTCCCAGTAAACATTGGACTATGGTGGCTGGTGTCTCTATATTCACGTTCCGTACAATGGAATCACCAATAACTAGAGCACTTTCATCAGGTTTCTCAGTGGGGAGAACCTGTATAATGTTTTGATCAGAAAAGAAGAGCGGTGTTTTGACCCGTGACTATGCCGCCTCACAGTCACCCAGTTGTCCTGCTGCAGAGGCGCTGTTACCGGAACCAAACAATGTACAGGACTCCCTGAGCTAGACGCATCCAAAGCCGTATCTAGAGCCCTCACATTCTTACTGTCCTCAATTAAAGTTAGGATGTTTCTAATTCTGAAATATTCTCTGTCAGCCGAACTATTTCCCTGTAAATAACAATAGCAGGAGAAGCCATTACTCACCGTGCTTGATGAAAGATTCTTACCACAAGTGTCTGATGAACTTGTGAAAAACTGGAGCGAGAGAGTAGCGAAAGAGAGGAAAGAAGAAAGGAAAAAGAAAAGAAAATAGGCACGAATGGAAACTCTTAGCTAAGGAACGCTAATCTGATGCAGGTGCACTGCACTCGCAGATTTAGAATAAAAGCGAACAATCAAATTAATCAGATTAGATTGATATATAATATCAGAAACATGGTGGGAATTAAGTTACATTTTATCACTTTAAACAACAGAGAGTGATATTAAGATAGAGATTCTACAGAAAAACAAAGCTACATGGAGCTACAATCACAAACCAGCAGCAAGGCAAGCAGGAAGCAGGATATGAATTGTACATGAATTAACTTGGAGATATAAGCTTGTTTCACATCACAAGTATGCTCTAGTGTTAAATACCTGTTTCTCTGTCCTCTGTGCTGCGGCTGATACAGTGTTGTGGTTTTTATGTTCATATTTTGTACACAGCTCACAAATACATTGTTGGTCAGTAATACAGTACATTTCCAAATGTTTCTCATGTTTCTGGCAGATCATCTCCTGCAGTCGTCCAGTGGCTTCAATCACTTTGTGTGGCTTACGTACATGAAATTCCTCATGAAGGTCAAAATGATTTTGACAGTAAGATTCCTGACACATCAGACAGGACTTGACAGCTTTGTATTTTCCTCCAGCACAGACGTCACACTGCACATCTCCAGCTCCATCGTCACAGTCAGCAGGACGTTTCCTCTTCTTAAGTTTCTTCACCAGTTCAGCCAGCATGGTGTTTCCAGCTAAAACAGGTCTTGGACTGAAGGTCTCTCTGCACTGAGGACAGCTGTAGACTCTCTTCTGATCCTCCTGATCCCAGCGGTCTGTAATACAGATCTTACAGTAACTGTGTCCACACTGGATGGTCACTGGATCCTTCAGGAGATCCAGACACACTGGACACAAGAGATCATCCTGAGAAAAGCGGGCTTCCGCCATTTTACTTCATGATTACAGAGACACAACACACAACAGCTCAACTACACGTTCACTTCCTTGTTCTCTGAAGATATGTATTTCCTGTTTCCTGGCACATCAAAATATGTCTCAAAAATACCCTAACTCCCCCATCAAATAACTGTTGTTCTACAATACACCACACTACCAATGGTGATTAAATCTAACAATTGCATAGCTCATATCACATAAAACCATGCAAATTATAATTAATGTAATAATTTTTTTTCAAATTGTTAATGTTAACAACAGTATCAGTATTGTGTGTCAATGTATATATAGTGTGTATTAGCATTACTTTTAGATTTCAATTTCTTTACAGTCTAATCTCTAATTGTCATACCATTCAAATTTCATATAAATAAATTGTTCTTAAATAATTTTCAAACAATGTTTTTATAAAAAAAAAAAAAAAAAACACTTGTCCATTGTTAGATGCTGGTTTAATGATGCTATGGCTTGACATAAAAATGTATGTAATTTTTTATAAAAAGATTTAAAAGTATTATGTATAGGCTAACATTTTCACACCAGGGGAGTAGCCATAATTTCAGAAGTGACAGAAATGTCAAATACAATAATTTTATTTATGTTATTTAGTATTATTTTTATTATTATTTTTATTACAATGAATTATTTTCTTATCTATTACTTTGAATTTGCTATATGAAATCAAATACACTGCTGGACAATAATCAATCATTAGTAATTATATTTTTTCCTTTCCTAATGGCAATTGATTGTTTCATATACAATTATTAAAATTTTCTAGACAGAATATGGTATAAAATATACTTTATAGTTTCTGTACTGTAAAAGATGTTATGTCAATTAGCACCGCATCATTCATAGATTTTATTTATAGTGTTATTATTTAATTTATTTTTTTACATTTGAGTTCATTCTGCTTTTTATTCAGCTTAGCTGCAGATATAGCCTGGCACATCTTCAGATCACTTCTCTTTCTTCACTTCACTTCTCTACCCTAACCCTAACCCTAACCCTAACCCTAACCCTAACCCTTCATTGAACACGTTGTCTCTCAGCAGGACTCACACACACACTGATTTTACTGTCTATTTGAGAATTTGATATACACATTTATTTTGATTCATGTTATTTCACTGACAGAAGTTCTGAAGAGAAATTAATAGACTATGTAACATTTCACTGTTACTGATTTATCATGCAGCTCAAAGCATTATGACTAAAATATCACTTCTAATCTGATTCATCAACACAATTTCACTGATGATCCTCTATAAACACCAAACCCAGGATAAAGCGGCTGAGTGAATGTGGTCTGGACTGTGTGGATGAGGCTCATTGTGTCAGAGACGCTGTAGAAGGACAGAGTTCCTGCTCTGTGATCCACAAACACTCCTATTCTCCTGCTGATGGGCTGTACAGGGAGATCAGTCACAATGTTTTTGTGTGTGAATGAGTAACTTGAAGGTAAGCAGTCCAAACTCCAGGACTGATCATTAGATCCAAACAAACATTCATTACTCTTACCCTTCCTGCTGATGCTTTTATATATCACTGATATATACACACCATTATACCCACTCCACTCAGTCTCCCAGTAACAGCGTCCACACACACTCTCTCTACACAACACCTGATACCAGTAATCAAATCTGTCTGGATGATCAGGATACGACTGGACTGTGTTAGTGACAGTAATCACTCTGTTGTTCTCAGACAGATGGAAGCGTTTATATGCTGTGTTCGGATCCAGAGTGAACTGACGGGAATCTGATGGAGATAAAAACACATCAGAATCAGGAATTATGAATCTATTTGATCTTTTCATGTTCAGTGATTCATCAGTGTCTCAGTACAGATGACCAGATATCAGTGCAAATCATAATTTACATCATCAGTTATAAAACTCTTATTTCTCATTCTACAGAAAGAACATGAACACACTCAGAGAGGTTTTCTGCTTGTTTTCTTACGGACTTACATTGTAGGAAGTCGTTCCTGGTTCTGGGAACAATGTTGACAAATGTGACTGTGGAAATCAAGAGATATGAACAGAGTGATTCTCATGATCCTGTATCTATTCCTAAGACATTTCTAACATGATGTTCTCCATGATGTGAGATGATGATGAGTTCATTTCTCAGAGCAGATGAATCTCCAGGGGTTTAATTTATAAACTTTGCGAACGCACAAAATGGGCATAGAAACATGCGTATGCAATTTTCCATGCACATGTCATGATTTATAAAAATAAACTTGGCGTAAATAAGGACACACCGTACAGACATTATAAACCATGCGTACAACCTCTTTTTCATGGAGGGAGAAAATTATTAAAGTAAACAACGATTTTAAACTCTTGTTTTCATGTCCTTATACACATTTATATTAAATGTTCTACTCGCATTAAAGAAGATTAACACTGAAATTACATATTTTTAGAAACAACATAATTACGTAATTTCATCAACAACAAACATAATTTTCTTGTGACATGTTTTTTTTAATGGCAGCTAGGAGTGCTATAGGTGCACAATAATTAATCTTTAAACTAAACTACAGATCACGTTATGAGAAATATATTAGCGAGAACATTCATCAATGATGCGCAGTTACTGTGATATTATTGTGGATACTGTTGGATTAATGTACAACCACAGCTGCACAGAGGTGTTAATGTCGTGAAAAGTCAACTCTACAACATTATGAAAAATTCCACTATATTTGAAGGACATAACTAGGTGAAAACAAGATTTGCATGTTTCCTTTCTACAATCCTTTGTCAGTGATGCGCCGAATCAGACGACACACTGCAATAAACATGGGCTTACCTGTTTGCACTAAAATAGCTAAAATATGTTATCAGCAAAACTGCATACATTTAATTTGAAATAATTTAAATTATATTTGGCCAGTGTAAAAGAATGAGATCGTCTAAAATATCTGAGAACTATTTGAAACCATTTTGTTTTTATGGATAATTTCATATATTGATTAAAAAATATAGCAAGGATACTATTTCCCTACTGTCTCTGTGTTAAATGTGGTGTCACGTGCATGGAAATGATATGCAGATGAGGTTATGCATAGTAAAACTAGGCGTTGTAAACTGAATATTTGGTGATTTCGGGGAGGAGATGCACGTATGCACAATCTTCCCCTGACTGGAATTCATAAAGAGATTTTTGTGCAGGTTCTGGTGTGCGCATGGTTTTATAAATATGAAACCTTTCGGGAGTACGCATGATCTAGCTTTTGTGCCTACGTAAAATTTTAGGATGAAATCTACGGAGAGTTTTATAAATGAGACCCCAGCACTTTACCTCTGTCTGAGATCTTCCTGAGCTCCTCTTTGCAGAAATCCTCCAGTTTGTCTTTCAGCTGATGAACAGATTCTCTCAGGTCATCAGAAGAGACGAGATAACTGAAGGGATCTTCATTTATGTCTGTAGATTCAGGAGGTGCTAAGAGAGACTGGAAACTCTACAGAAAACAGAAATCAAACTCATCAGCTCCACACTTCACTCAGTAACCTGCAGGAACATCGGATTTCTCTTCAGGAACTCAAGCTGCATCAGAGAGCTCTTTGGGAATGTCTTTAGTGTGACCGGCTCTGAATCATGCGTGTAATCAGACCAATGGATGGGCGAGACTTTATAGGTGGGTGAAATCAGAGACCAGGAAGCTTAAAAGCACGTGCGACAAAGCTGGCACTAAGCCTTCTGTCTTTCAGCAAGCGCTCTGTGTGTGTCTGTACCATATTCGTTTGTGAGTCTTATTTAGTTTTGTTTGTCCCTCTCAACATGTCAAAAGCACCTCAAAAGACCAAACACAAACTTAAGGGTGAGGGCAGGTAGCGTTTCAAGATGTTTGTTCCTCCCTGCATTACATTACAGATGGGGATACACACAGTTTGTGTGTTGTCTGCTTCGGAGCAGAGCAGAGAGGCTCTTGAGAGTCTCCCGACTCGCCATCGGATGCAGTGGTGACTGCAGAGAGAAATTTGTGGCTGACCCTTTCATAAATTATGGCTAAAGATAAGGTCTGCATCATGGACGCCTCACTTGTGTCCTCAGGCTAGTTTGGCTCTCAAACAGGCGGCAGCATTCCAGCGGTTCCTCCATAGTCACTCTGGATCTGCAGACCATCCTTAAGGCTAAGAGGTCTTCAGCCAAAAAGCCTTGACACCTTTGGCCCAGGCTTATGAGGGCAGTCCCCTCTAGTACCCAGTAATCAGGTTAGTTTGCCTCCATCTGCACTCCCTGGCTTCCTACTCTGCTGGATCTATCCTAAATTTTTTCTCCACTGGCTCTGCCTCAGTCTCCAGGTGCTTAACCAGCACAGGGAACTGGCCCTCCATACCTCCTCCGATCCACCTCCACTCTGCCTTCCTCACAGACTTCTGTGACCCTTTGGGGAGCTGTTTTTTTAGGGGGGAGGGGGGTACTTTTTCACAATCTTCAGCTGGATTGATCATGAGCTCCTCCAGGGGGCACTCCATCCCTTTCCTTCACCTTTGTACACTGGAATCCATTTCCCAGAAATCCCAGTCTAGGAACTGATTATGGACACAACTGTTTCCCATTAGGATGACTATTTAAGGGGGCATATGATGCAATTAAATTTTTCCTTTATCTTTGGAGTGTTACAAGCTCTTGGTGCATAATGGAGATCTGTAAAGTTGCAAAGGCTAAAGTCTCAAATCCAAAGATTTTTTTTTATCAAAGTCAAGACTCTGCCATGCCCCCCGAAATGCCTTGAATAAACACACCCCCACATATCTACATCACAATGTGGAAATATCTGCGTAGTGCCACCCAAATGTTCACGCAAAGAAAGAAGCCAGGCTTTCAGTAACTGCAGTTGATGTTGAAGCAGCCATATCAGGGAGATGCTAGGCAAAAGCAAAAACACTTCATTTGGCCTTTCAAAGATAGATTCATTTAGGAATCATTAAGATTACTTTTTATGGACGACTGTTTCGTGAATCTTGGAGAGGAGGTACTTCTGACTTTGCTATGAAATCTGCCACTTCTGGATCAGCTACTGTAAGTACGTTATTAGTTTAAGTATTTGCTATTGATTGTTCAAATCCGGAGTTTTGCATGTTGCATGTGTGTGTGTGTGTGTGTGTGTGTGTGAGAGAGAGAGAGAGAGAGAGAGAAAGAGAGAGAGAGAGAGAGAGAGAGAGAGAGACGGTCACACACGTGTCTGTCAGGCAACTCTGTTCCGCTTTCACGCTTGAACTGATGGTAATACTAAGGACATTATTAACTGTCTTTACATTTATTTTAAAAGAAGAAGCTTGCGATTATGGAAAAGGTTGTTATTTCCAATGAGTGCTTGTGGTGATCGGCCAATCACAATGCACTGGGTCAGTTGGCCAATCAGGACAGACTGCCCTTATTGGAAGGATGGACTTTGTAGAAACAATGTGTTAGAGACATTTCTAAGCATTACCTTGTTTCCTTGACTTTGTGTTTTTGTTGTTGGGTTCTTCCTTCTTTTTGTGATTATTTGCTGCCTGCTCTGACCAGTGCCTGTTATTTGGATTACTCATTTGTCTTGCCCTAGGTTGTTTGCTGTTGTTTTACCCTGCCTGTTTCAACTATGCTCTACGCTCAAGCTTGCACTTGGATCCCCTATTAGAGGTCTGCTAACTAACCGAGTCCGAAGAGTCCCAAAATATTTTCGGGCTTCGGGTTGGGTTCAGGGTTAATGTTTAATGAATTGCTTCAGGCTTGGGTCGGGCTTGGGTTTATAGCTAAACTAAAACTATGTGCAGTAGGCTATGCTGCTTACATAGACAACGACAACACAACACAGAAACTTTTAATAGTAAAATAGCTTCAACAGGCTACTGGCTCACAATGTTATATTTATGTGCAATTAAGGGGTAAAATCAATTTTTTTGAAGTAACTAAGCATTGCTTGTAGAGAGAGGTGTGCAGATGCAGGTTGGGTCGGGTCGAGTCAGACAAATTTGGGTAATGGCCAGGTTCGGGATTTACATGCAGACCTCTATCCCATATTCTGTTGTAACAACACCCATAACAATATCAATCACCATGGAATATCGTTTCAGCTAAAAACAAATTTTGACACCTTGAATTTTTGTGTGAAATCCTTGTTGGACTGATTGCTAATATACAGTTTTGAAGATATATACTTTGAAGATCACCCGAGTGACTGAGTGTCAGAGTCTGACTTATGATTTTATAATAAGACACTCATGAAATGTTCCTCTGTGAGTCTCTGTCACAGCAGGATCTGCTCAAGTCCACTCTGATCCTGTTCTTCTAGATCTGTGTTACCTGCAGGAACTGGATGTGATGTGTGTGTGAAAGCTGCTCCAGCTCAGCGTCTCTCCTCCTCAGATCATTGATCTCCTGCTCCATTTGCTTCAGTCGTCCTTCAGCTCGACTCACTGCAGTCTTTTCCTTATTTCTGATATCAGGAATGAGGAGCCGTATCAGCTCAGAGCAGCGTCTCTCATTGGAGTGGATGAGCTCAGTAAAGATCCTCTCACTGTCCTCCACTGCTGTCTGTGCAGAGCGCTGTTAGGACACACAGTGATTCAGATTCAGTGAGTCTGAACTGAGACGGAGACAAACTTCTCTTCTTCTCCAGACTCACCTTATGAGACTCCACAGTCTCTCTCAGCTGCTGGAGATCTTTCTCTCTCTGCTGGAACGTCTTCTGTGTCTCCTTCAGCTGCTTCTGCAGGATAAACGGATATAGTAAATCTTGTATAAAACTGCTGGCACTAAATCATTATGTGAACAGAAGAATCCAGTAAAAGTGAAACTGATAACCAATGGCTGTAGGTTCAAACTCCAGAAGTTATAATCAATCATCATCATCATACATGAATGAAAATTAACATTACTGTAAAGCTTGATTTGCACTACAAGTGTAAACAGTAGTGTTAAATACCTGTTTCTCTGTCCTCTGTGCTGCGGCTGATACAGTTTTGTGGTTTTTATGCTCATATTTTGTACACAGCTCACAAATGCATTGTTGGTCAGTAATACAGTACATTTCCAGATGTTTCTCATGTTTCTGGCAGATCATCTCCTGCAGTCGTCCAGTGGCATCAATCACTTTGTGTGGTTTACGTGAATGAAGTTCCTCATGACGGTTGAAATGAGTTTGACAGTAAGATTCCTGACACATCAGACAGGACTTGACAGCTTTGTATTTTCTTCCGGTACAGACGTCACACTGCACATCTCCAGCTCCAGCGTCACAGTCAGAAGGATGTTTCCACTTGTTCAGTTTCTTCACCAGTTCAGCCAGCACAGTGTTTCCGGCTAAAACAGGTCTTGGACTGAAGGTCTCTCTGCACTGAGGACAGCTGTAGACTCTCATCTGGTCTTCCTGATCCCAGCGGTTTGTAATACAGATCTCACAGTAACTGTGTCCACACTGGATGGTCACTGGATCCTTCAGCAGATCCAAACACATTGTACATGAGAGCTCCTCCTGAGAAAAGCTGGCCATTTCACGGCATGAATACAGAGACACAGAACACACAACTGCTCAACTACACTTTCACTTCCTTTTCCCCCTTGAGTCATTTAGTAGTCTAATATGTCTAAAAAAATCCCCTAACTCCCCCATCAAAAAATAAATAAATAAAAAAAATCCCACCCTATTCCAAAATGAATGTCTGCCACTTTTGTTCTGACTGAGGGAAAAAAAGCATTACAATAAATCACGCTGCCAATGGTGATTAAATCTAACGATTGCTTAGCTCATATTTATAAAGGACTTAAACCTAAAAAAATATGGAGACAGTTACATCCAAAGTTTTTTTTTAGTACTCTTGCTTTTCTAGAACACTCCAGTCTTATTCCAGAATTTATAATTTTCTGATTTCACCAATAATTGTCATATATTAGGCTGATTGCCTTTATGATACAATAGTAATTTCAGATCACGCCTCTATATTCTTTACTATTTATTAATATTAAATATTCCCCTGTGCCATCCACCCTCCTTTTTACATCACTTCAGAAACTCTACACTGAATTTATCTGGAAGAATAAATGAGCTTGAGTTTGACTGCCACTTTTATACTCACCATACAATAGGGGTGGTCTCCAATTTCCTAATCTACAGTGGTATTGTTGGGCAGGGCACTTGAGGTCTACTTTATACTGTTTTCTCCTGAACCCCGTCCATCTTGGTTGGACATTGAATCTTTCTTTATAAAGTAAAAACTATCTTTATTTGACAGATTTCAATATGCTCAGAAAAGGTGATGTGCATAATTATTAAGGTCATACAAATACTTTATTATGTTTTACCCCAATATGGGGAATTGAGAGCTTTAAACCTGCTAGACTTTACATTGTTATCATGTAAAATAGATCTAACAATTTTATTGTATAATATTGTTGTAATATACCGGCATAATTTGTTACATCTCAATAAACAAATAGTTAAAAAGTATATTTTCTCTCATTACAAGTTCTTAATTTTTGGAATCCGATTGCAGATTAATCAGTTACTGCCCAGCACTGCTGACCTGCCACTCCAGCAAGTAAGGCAACTACTGAACACACACACATAAAAAAGCATGGCAACAAAATCAGTGGCTCATGACACCGGAAGACAGAAGAATACAAAAACACTGAAAAATGTTGAAACATGAATAATTAAATTATTTATTTTCTGTGATCATCTGAATTGAAAGCTAATGATAGCAATAATAAAGCAATAATATGAATAACTGATGTGACTCTACATTAAAAACTAAATGACTGATTTCAATCAACACATAAAGAGGATGAGAAAAGAATAGAAACACATTGTCATTCAGCAGGACTCACACACTGATCTAACGGTCTATATGACGATTTAACACACACATTTATTCTGATTCATGTAATTTCACTGACAGAAGTTCAGCTGCTGTATTAATGTCTTGAAGAGAAAAGAAGAGAATCTATAACATATACTGTTACTGATTTATCTTGTAGCTCGAAACATTATGGGTAAAATATCACATAAATCTATTCTGATTCATCAACACAGTTTCACTGATGATCCTCTATAAACACCAAACCCAGGATAGAGCGGCTGAGTGAATGTGGTCTGGACTGTGTGGATGAGGCTCATTGTGTCAGAGACGCTGTAGAAGGACAGAGTTCCTGCTCTGTGATCCACAAACACTCCTATTCTCCTGCTGATGGACTCTACAGAGAGATCAGTCCATACGTTATTGTGTTTGAAACAGTAATTGGAGAGAGTGCTGTACAAACTCCAAGACTGATCATTAGATCCAAACAAACCTTTATTACCCAATCTCTTCCTGCTGATGCTCTTATATGACACTGATGTAAATACACGTCCTCTCCACTCCAGCTCCCAGTAACAGCGTCCACACACACTCTCTCTACACAACACCTGAGACACATCAAATCTGTCTGGATGATCAGGATACGGCTGGACTGTGTTAGTGACAGTAATCACTCTGTTGTTCTCAGAGAGACGGAGTCGTTTATTAACTGTATTCAGATCCAGAGTGAACTGACGGGAATCTGATGGAGATAAAACACATCAGAATCAGGAATTATGAATCGGTTTGATGTTGTCATGTAGCTGAACTCTTCATGTTCAGTGTATCATCAGTGTCTCAGTACAGATGAACAGATATCAGTGCTAATCATCATTTACATCATCAGTTATAAAACTCTTCTTTCTCCTTCTACAAGTAGAACATGAACACATTCAGTGAGGTTTTCTGCTTGTTTTCTTACTGACTTACATTGTAGGAAGTCGTCCCTGGTTCTGGGAACAATGTTGGTGATTGTGACTGTGGAAATCAACAGACATGAACAGTGTGATTCTCAAGTCAAGAGTAAAACATCAGAAAATAATCACAAAATAATCATACATTTCTAATATGATGTTCCCCATGAAATGAAAGCAGATGAATCTCCAGGACTTTACCTCTGTCTGAGATCTTCTTGAGCTCCTCTTTGCAGAAATCCTCCAGTTTGTCTCTCAGCTGATGAACAGATTCTCTCAGACCATCAGAAGATATGAGAGAACTGAAGGGATCATCATTAACGTCTGTAGATTCAGGAGGTGCTGAGAGAGACTCATAACTCTACAGAAAACAGAAATCAAACTCATGAGCTCCACACTTCACCCAATAACCTGCAGGAACATCAGCAGTCACATTAGAGCTACAGATTCTAGTATTTGAAGCTTACACTATATGTGAACTTTCTAGAAAATAGTTTGGATGAAAAAACATCTGCAAAGAACATAAATGTCCATCTAACAGTTGCATACATCTAACAGCACATCAATGGAATGGAGTAGATTAGTTAAAAAAAACAGCTCAAAGGTTATGGTTAGATTAACTAATATGTATAATTTCAAAATGGTTAAAAAACTGAAACTTATAGAACAAAAAATTAGATTATATATTAGTGATCAGTCTCATTTGGATTCTTATGACAAAAAAATGCAAGGTGGCGCAAAATAATGCAGTGTTTGGTTTTGCATAAAATTTCCCCACGGTGCTGGCCCCGCTTCTCCTGAGGCAGAATGGCAGCTGCACTCGTGGGGTTCGCAAGTGGATCTGGCAGAGGGAATGGAGAGGGGTGAGTCCCTATCTCCTTCCACTTCCGCCAGATCCGACGGCCAATCTCTGGAGTCGGAAGCACGCTCTGCGGTCCCTTCCACCCAGGGAGAGGGATCGACACTCCGGCTCTCTTCCTCCCAGGAGGTCGATGTGGAGTCTGTCGATAGGGATTCGCCAGCCCATTCAGCAAAGTATGAGAAGCTCTTAGAGGTGGTTACTCGCGCGGTGGCCAAGCTAAGCATGAAATGGCCAGCTGAGAAAGCAGCAGAACTGCAGCGAAGCAAGCAGCTATGGTGGCCGCGGAGAAACATTTATGGCTGACCCTGTCCGAAATGAAAGATCGAGACTCTGTATTATGAGGGTCTGTATTATGGATGCCCCAATCCAGCCTTCTGGCCTGTTCGGCGACGCAGTCAGTACTGTCGTCGACAGGTTTCAGGAAGCACGCAAACAAGCGGCAGCGTTCCATAAGTTCCTCCCTCGTCGCTCTCTCGGGGCATCTGGGCGCCAGCCACATACCAGCTCCTCGTACAGAGAGGCTCAAAAACAAGGCTCTCGGCCGAGGACTTAGACAAGATCTTAGGGCAGTTATTGAAGCCAAGAAGTCCTCGGCCAACAGAAGGTCAGGGCTTCAGAGGGCAGCCTCTGCTGGGGTAGAGCGGTGTACACCGCAGTACATGGTGCCCTTCTCGCCTCAGCCCCCTCTAAGGGCCGGTCTGCCAACCCTGCCAGTGTTCCAGGGCACGCTAGCCTCGCTCTCAGTATCTTCTGCCGATGAGATGCTCGCCGCCCCTGCGTGGGCCTCTTACACCAGAGGTCAGTCTTGATAGACTGATTCCCTTAGTAGATTATTTAGCAGCGTGGAAACTACTGCCAAATGTATCTTAATGGGTCCTGCACACAGTAGAAAAAGGCTACCGTATTCAGTTCGGCTCTACACCGCCAATTTTCAACGGGGTTACTCCGACGATAGTAGGCCCTGAGCAGGCTCTGGTTATGGAAAAAGAAGTGAAAACCCTGTTAGGGAAGGAGGCCATCGAGGTGGTCCCCTCCTCAAGACAGGGAGTCCGGGTTCTTCAGCCGGTATATCATAGTTCCAAAGAAGGATGGGGGGTTGCGTCCGACCATAGATCAGCGGGTCTTAAATTGATCAGTTATGAGACTGAAGTTCAAAATGCTCACGACCACACATGTTGTAGCTCAGATCAGGTCCAAGGACTGGTTTGTCACAATAGATCTCAAAGATGCATACTTCCACATATCCATCCTTCCACAACACAGGAAGTTTCTGAGGTTCGCTTTTGGGGGCAAAGCTTAACAATATCGAGTACTTCCCTTCGGCCTTGCACTCTCGCCCCGCAGGTTCACGAAATGTGTAGATGTGGCTCTGGTTCCTCTGCGCATGCAGGGCAGCCGCATTCTCAACTATATCGACGATTGGTTGATTTTAGCTCAGTCAGAGCAGGTTGCGGCTTGACATCGAGATGTCGTTCTCGCACATATGAGGGAGCTGGGTTTGCCTCCGTGCCTTGGAAATGTGGAAGAAACCTTGGTTCTCGAATCAGGGCCCGGTGGTTGGAGCTCCTTGTCGCCATGTAATACTAGCAATGGATGCATCCCTCTTTGGTTGGGGTGCGATCATGAGTGGCCACCCTGCACGTGATCTGTGGAGAGGTCGCCATCCGACATGGCATATCAATTGTCTAGAGATACTAGCAGTTTATCGTGCACTGCAGCACTTCCTCCCAGACCTAAGGGGTCACTATGTGTTGGTGCCCACCAACAACTCATCGGTGGTCTCTTACATCAACCACCAGGGAGGTCTGCGTTCGTGCCCCTTGTACAAGCTGGTGCACCATATCCTTATGTGGTCCCAGGGCAAACTCCTCTCATTAAGAGCAGTGTATATTCCTGGGAAATTAAATATGGGAGCAGACATACTGTCGAGGCAGGGGCCGAGGCCCGTGGAATGGAAACTTCAACCCGAGGTGGTGAACCAGATATGGAGAATTTTTGGCAGAGCTCAAGTAGATGTCTTTGCTACTCAAGAGACATCACAATGTCCCCTTTGGTTCTCTCTAGTTCAGAGTTCGCAGATCTGGTCTTGTTCCTCGACGGCTCACCATGGGAGATACCAATCAGGACAGACCTACTCTCTCAGACGCAGGGTACGATAATTCACCCTCGCCCGGGGTTGTGTAAATTGTGGGTGTGGCCCCTGAGGAGGCACAACTCATAGCATCCGGTCTCTCAACCGAGGTTGTTGAGACCATCCTCCAAGCCAGAGCTCCCTCAACGAGAAAACTGTAGACCCTGAGGTGGAAACTCTTTACCTCATGGTGCAGAGACCGCCAGCTAGACCCAGCTAACTGCCCAATTGGTACAGTTCTTGAGTTGCTACAGGCCAGGCTCTCTGCAGGGTTGACCCACTCCACGCTGAAGGTTTACGTGGCGGCCATTGCGGCCTACCATGTCCCTCTCGATGGTCAGTCTTTGGGAAGACACCCCTTAGTTACACGTTTCCTCTGCGGTCCCCCATGGGACTTGGTTGTGGTGATAGAGGCTCTTTGCAAAACTCCATTCGAGCCGATTCAAGATATTTCAGACAGACATCTGAACTCATTTTTTGGGTGAACCATCCCTTTAAGACCCGATCAAATAAACACATTTTTGTCTGAAATCCTTGTGGAAGTGTTTACTAATACACCATGATCAAATTCATCATCCAGGCAAATAAAAATAAATTTGATCAGCATTGAAGATCACATGATCTAACTTTTAAAAAGTTGAAAAGTTAGTTGAACTTTGAGCTGTTGGGGGCGAAAGTGGTGTTTGACAGCTGAATTTATGTTCCAGAAGAAAGAGCTCAGAGAAATGATTTCTAAGAGATTTCCAAAGCTGATAGCCATTTGTAAGTGGTGTCTTTTTTAAAAGATGATGACCATAATAACACATAATAACAAAAAATGGTATAATAATGCACTTGCTCAAGTCCACTATGATCCTGTTCTTCTAGATCTGTGTTACCTGCAGGAACTGGATGTGATGTGTGTGTGAAAGCTGCTCCAGCTCAGCGTCTCTCCTCCTCAGATCATTGATCTCCTGCTCCAGTCGCTCCAGTCGTCCTTCAACTCGACTCACTGCAGTCTTTTCCTGATCTCTGATCAGTTGTACCAGCTCAGAGCGGCTTCTCTCAATGGAGCGGATGAGCTCAGTAAAGATCCTCTCACTGTCCTCCACTGCTGTCTGTGCAGAGCGCTGTTAGGACACACAGTGATTCAGCTTCAGTGAGTCTGAACTGAGACGGAGACAAACTTCTCTTCTTCTCCAGACTCACCTTATGAGACTCCACAGTGTCTCTCAGCTGCTGGAGATCTTTCTCTCTCTGCTGGATTCTCTGCTGGAGCGTCTTCTGTGTCTTCTTCAGCTGCTTCTGCAGGACAAATAGATGGTAGTGAATCTCACAGAGAACTACTGGCACTAATCATCATAAGTGTTTCTGCATCATTAATCTCCGGCTCTATACAGAAGTCTGAGTATTACACTGAGTATTAACTTGATCACTAGTTTTAAATACCTGTTTCTCTGTCCTCTGTGCTGCAGCTGATACAGTGTTGTGGTTTTTATGGTCATCCATACACAGCACACAAATACATTTCTGATCTGTGTGACAGAAAACCTCAAGAAGCTTCTCATGTTTCTGGCAGATCATCTCCTGCAGTCGTCCAGTGGCTTCGGTCAAATTGTGTCTCTTTCCTTTAAACCAACTTTCATGTTGTTCGAGGTGATTCTGACAGTAAGAGTTCAGACACATCATACAGGACCTGACAGCTTTGTATTTTCTTCGAACACAGACGTCACACTGCACATCTCCAGCTCCAGCGGGACAGTCAGCAGGACGTTTCCTCTTCTTAAGTTTCTTCACCAGTTCAGCCAGCATGGTGTTTCCAGCTAAAACAGGTCTTGGACTGAAGGTCTCTCTGCACTGAGGGCAGCAGTAGATTGTCATCTGACCCTCCTGATCCCAGTAGTCTGTAATACAACTCTTACAGTAACTGTGTCCACACTGGATGGTCACTGGATCCTTCAGGAGATCCAGACACACTGGACACATGAACTCATCCTGAGAAAAGCTGGCTTCTGCCATTTTACTGCATGAATAGAGACACAACACAGAACAGCTCAACTACACTTCAGTTTCTCTTTCCTTTAAGTCATGTGATTCTGGTTTCCTGTGTTTATGTTTGTGTTTGAGTGACGTGTGTAAAACAGGTGTGTGTGTGAGTCTGTACATAATGAAATGTCTACTAGATGTCAGTTTCAGACAAACACTCAAAAAGTACCAGCGAAAAAGAAGCAGGACAATAGCCTTGAAAACGTGACCAACCACCATCCACTGTTAAGCAGTTCTGTGTGGATTACTAACAAATTGTAGTTTGTTACTGATCACATATTATATAATAAAAACTGTAGTTAGTAACAAAGTCACTCAGTTTATTTATTCTGACTGCTTTTTTTTTTTTTTTTTTTATCAAACTTGTTTTTAACTTAGCATTAAACATACCATATTGATATAAATTATCAACATTATAAAATGCATTAAACATTATATTACATTACTTTGGGCCATCGGTGGGCTCCACCACTGGAGTTTTGATAATTCCTCCCGCACTACATTTCCCATAAGCCCAGTGCCTGGTACTGATCACCCTCTGACACCTGAAGCTCATTAACCCAGCTATTTATAGCAGGCCCACGCTTAGGCTCTTTGCAAAGTCTTGAATTTGCCTTGGTGAACATTTCTGAGTGTTTGTTTCTTGTATTTTTGGACTGCCTATTGTTATTACCCTGCCTGCCTTTGTTACCAATCTTTTGCTGCTTGCACCTCGGACTTTTAACCTTATATTGGATTATTGTTGTAGTTTGATTGCCGCCTGCCCTGACCACACGCCTGGTAACTGTTTATGATTCTTTCTGCCCTGCTCCACTGCCTTACCTGTGCACTGACCACTTCTTCTAAGACCACGTTTCTAATAAAGCTGCAAATGGATTCCAGTTATTGTGATGAATCAGTACACATGCAAATGTGTTGTGAAATTACTGAAATATTAACTTTGTATCTGATCATCAGTGAATCAGGACATGGCACATTTAGACTTGGCAACATCAAGTGACTTCTCTATCTGGATAACCTGATTGGATCACTGTTTTTTACACAATATTCAAATAAGTCTTACACCATCTATTCTCACCTGCTTGTGTGCTCCGTGATGAAAATGTAACATCTGTTTCTATATTTCCCTTTCTCCGAGTCTACATACCATAAGAGAAGTCCAGACCTAAACAGTAACGGCACCATGAGCACAACCGATCCATTTCAGGAGATCAGGGATCGTTTGCAAAAATAAAACTACCTGCTAAAAACATTTTTAGAACAATGCATGGTGATGTTCTTAGAACAATTTTAGAACAAAAAAATTCTAGCTGGGCAATCTATTATTCACTCAGTTTTATGAACTGTTTTATAATCAATATTTAATTTACAGAAAATAATGATTACAGGTTTGAAATATTTGGTCAAGACTTCCAGAACCAACAGTTACTAAAGTTCACTTGATATGATGAAGACACAGTGTTTCAAAGCTACACATCCGTGATCTTATAGATTCATTTAGTCCATAACGAAATATGTCTTTTAATGAAACCTCATCAAAAGGTATCCTAAAAGATAACTCACAGGACTGAGTGATATACTCCTCAATAGGTGAACTCCCCGTCGCAATTTGAGTAGCTGGTCGACAGGGTCCATACTTGGCCAAGGTCCTTTAGGAAAGCCGCTGGATCTTTGTGTGTTCAGACCAGGGGTCTCACATTGTGTAAGCACAAAACAGGCCACTTCCTACGCAAAAGACGGGATTTATAATTACAAAGTTGATGGGAAGATTTGCGCATCTGCCCACAATCTCTGACCCATGCGTACGCACACTTTTACTACAGTGAGCAAAACAATGAATTATTTTAAACTGTTTTCCTTTAGATTTTAAATAATTCGATTAAAAATGACACTCATTAATGGAGATGAGCACTGAGATCACAAACAGTCAATATGCAGGGGTTAAAGATTATATGAATAGACATATTTGTAGTGGATGTGCTATTTTTTAAATAAAATAAATTGCAGATCTCACGTTATGTGAAAATATTTTTAGTGAGAACAATGAAATGAAGCATTTTAGAATTTTTAGAAATGTAAATTGTTGGCAGAAATGGC
Organism: Carassius gibelio; assembly: GCF_023724105.1. Lineage (NCBI taxonomy): Eukaryota > Metazoa > Chordata > Actinopteri > Cypriniformes > Cyprinidae > Carassius > Carassius gibelio. The sequence continues at coordinate 862,339 of NC_068394.1, read as the reverse complement.
ATTTATAGTCCGTATTTCCCTAATGTCTTGTTCCTTTGATGGAGTTACACATGGTGTCACATAGATGGGAATATGCCTGGCAATGATATGCAGATGAGGTTATGCATAGTAAAACTACACGTTGCAAGCTCCATACATAGTGATTTCAGGGAGGAGATGGGGAAGAAATGCAAGTACGCACAATCTTTCTCCAACAGGCATTAATAAAAGGATTTTTGCGCAGGTTGTGATGTGCGAATGGTTTTATAAATATGAAAACGTTTGTGCGTACACAGAATCTAGCTTTTGTGTGAACGTACACTATTAGGACGAATTCTAGGTAAAGATTCTTAAATTAAGCACCAGGAAATCAAATCAAGTGTGCAAGCATTAATCTTACTGTCTTTATGAGGATTTATTACACATATTTATTACGACATGTTATGTCACTGACAGACGTTCAGCTGCAGTATTAATTCAATTCAAGTTTATTTGTGTAGCGCTTTTCACAATACAGATTATTTCATAGTAGCTTTACAGGAAATTAAGTTTCTATAATATATTCAGTAGTAGCTTGTCAGTAGTGACTACGTCAAATTGATGTACATATGGCAGAAATGTACGGTAAAATTCAGTTAAAGACAAAATCAAACAGACAATGAACATTATTAACAGCAATGATTATATGTTGCAAATTAAATTAAATTGTGTCATTATATGGTGCAAAAAAAATTAATTATGTCATGTAATTTAAACAATTAATTTCATGAAGAAAAAAAAGAGACTCTATAGCATCTCATTGTTACTAATTTATCATGCAGCTCAAAGCATTATGGGAAAATATCACGCCAATCTATTCTGATTCATCAACAAAGTGTCACTGATGATCCAGAACCAACCAAAAACCCAGGATAGAGCGGCTGAGTGAATGTGGTCTGGACTGTGTGGATGAGGTTCATTGTGTCAGAGACGCTGTAGAAGGACAGAGTTCCTGCTCTGTGATCCACAAACACTCCTATTCTACTGATGATGGACTTCACAGGGAGATCAGTCCATATGTTATTGTGTCCAAATGAGTATCTGGGAGAAGTGTAGTCCAAACTCCAGGACTGATCATTATATCCAAACAAACCTTTATTATCCAATCCCTTCCTGCTGATGCTCTTATATGACACTGCTATACGAACACCTCCACTCCACTCAATCTCCCAGTAACAGCGTCCACACACACTCTCTCTACACAACACCTGATTCACATCAAATCTGTCTGGATGATCAGGATACGGCTGGACTGTGCCAGTGTTAGTAATAACTCTGTTGTTCTCAGAGAGACGGAGGCGTTTATTCACTGTGTTCAGATCCAGAGTGAACTGACGGGAATCTGATGGAGATAAAACACATCAGAATCAGGAATTATGAATCTGTTTGATCTCTTCATGTTCAGTGTATCATCAGTGTCTCAGTACAGATGACCAGATATCAGTGCAAATCATCATTACCATCTTCATCAGTTATAAAACTCTTCTTTCACATTCTACAGGAAGAACATGAACACACTTTTTCTGCTTGTTTTCTTACTGACTTACATTGTAGGAAGTCGTCCCTGGTTCTGGGAACAATGTTGGTGATTGTGTCTGTGGAAATCAACAGACATGAACAGAGTGATTCTCATGATCCTGCATCCATTCCTAAGACATTTCTAATACTTTATTCATGATATGAGATGATGATGGACTCATTTGTGAGAGCGGATGAATCTCCAGTGGTCTCATTTATAAACGTTGCGTACACACAAAATGGGTATAATATATACGTACATAATTTTCCACGCACATATCGTGATTTATAAAAAATAAACCCGATTCCCAAAAAATTGGGACACTGTAGAAATTGTGAATAAAAACAGAATGCAATGATGTGGAAGTTTCAAATGTCACTAATTTATTCATAATACAACATAGATGACATATCAAATGTTTAAACCTAGAAAATGTATAATTATAAGGGGAAAATAAGTTGATTTTAAATTTCATGGCATCAACACATCTCAAAAAAGTTGGGACAAGGCCATGTTTACCACCGTGTGGCTTTTTATAACAGTCTGCAAATGTCTAGGGACTGAGGAGACAAGTTGCTCAAATTTAGGAATAGGAATGTTGTCCCATTCTTGTCTAATACAGGCTTCTAGTTGCTCAACTGTCTTAGGTCTTCTTTGTCGCACCTTCCTCTTTATTAAGCGCCAAATGTTTTCTATGGGTGAAAGATCTGGACTGCAGGCTGGCCATTTCAGTACCTGGATCCTTCTTCTACGCAGCCATGATGCTGTAATTGATGCAGTATGTGGTCTGGCATTGTTATGTTGGAAAATGCAAGGTCTTCCCTGAAAGAGATGACGTATGGATGGGAGCATATGTTGTTCTAGAACTTGGATATATCTTTCAGCACTGATGGTTCCTTTCCAGATGTGTAAGCTGCCCATGCCACACACACTCATGCAACCCCACACCATCAGAGATACAGGCTTCTGAACGGAGCGCTGATAACAACTTGGGTTGTCCTTGTCCTCTTAAGTCAGAATGACATGGCGTCTCGTTTTTAAAAAAGAACTTAAAATTCTTAAGATTCGTCTGACCACAGAAAAGTTTTCCGCTTTGCCACAGTCCATTTTAAATGGACTGCAACAGAGAATGCCACGGTGGATTGTGTTCACAGACAATGTTTTCTGGAAGTATTCCTGAGCCCATGTTGTGATTTCCATTACAGTATCATTCCTGTATGTGATGCAGTGCTGTCTAAGGGCTGAAGATCACAGGCATCCAGTATGGTTTTCCGGCCTTGACCCTTACGCACAGAGATTGTTCCAGATTCTTTGAATCTTTGGATGATATTATGCACTGTAGATGATGATAATATCAAACTCTTTGCAATTTTCCTCTGAGAAACTCCTTTCTGATATTGCTCCATTATTTCACGTTGCAGCATTGGGGGAATTGGTGATCCTCTGCCCATCTTGACTTCTGATAATCACTCCCACTCTGAGAAGCTCTTTTTATACCCAGTCATGTTGCCAATTGACCTAATAAGTTGCAAATTGGTCCTCCAGCTGTTTCTTGTATGAACATTTAACTTTTTTTCCGGCCTCTTATTGCTACCTGTCCCAACTTTTTTGAAATATTTAGCTCTCATGAAATCCAAAATGAGCCAATATTTGGCATAAAATTTCAAAATGTCTAATCTTCAACATTTGATATTTTATCTATATTTTATCGTGAATAAAATATGTTTATGAAATTTGTAAATTATTCCATTCCTTTTTTTACTCACAATTTGCACAATGTGCCAACTTTTTTGGAATCGGGTTTGTAATTACATAATTTAATTAACAATAAACATAATTTTCCTGTGATGTTATTTTATGACAACGAGGAGTGCTATAGGTGCACAATAATTAAACTTTAAACTACACAGATCACATGTTATGATAAATATTTTAGCGAGAACAATGATTGATGACGCACATTTACTGTGATATTATGGTGGACACTGCTGGACAGAGGTGTTAATGTTGTGTAAAGTCATCTTTACAACATTATGAAAAATTATATATCTGAAGGACATAACTAGGAGAAAATGGGAAAATTTACATGTTTCCTTTATACAATACTTTGTGGGTGATGCGCCAAATCAGACAATACACTGCAATAAATATGGGCTTATCTTTTTCCACTAAAATAGCTAAAATATTTTTATTGTATCAGCAAAACTGCATGCATTTAATTTGATTTGAATTGTTTAAAATAATTGAAATTCTGTTTGGTCAGTGTAAAAGAATGAGATCATCTAAAATATATCCGAGAACTACTTAAAGGGATAGTTCACCCAAATAGCAAAATTATGTCATTAATAACTTACCCCCATGTTGTTCCAAACCTGTAAGACCTCCGTTTATCTTTGGAACACAGTTTAAGATATTTTCGATTTAGAGCTCTCAGTCCCTCCATTGAAGCTGTGTGAACGGTCTACTGTCCATGTCCAGAAAGGTAAGAAAAACGTAGTAGTCCATGTGACATCAGAGGGTCAGTTAGAATTTTTTGAAACATCGCAAAAACATTTTGGTCCAAAAATAGCAAAATCTTTATTCAGGATTGTCTTCTCTTTCGTGTCTGTTGTGAGAGAAAGTTCAAAACAAAGCAGTTTGTGATATCCGCTTCACGAACGAATCATTCGATGTAACCGGATCTTTTTGAACCAGTTCACCAAATCGAACTGAATCGTTTCAAATGGTTCACATCTCCTATACGCATTAATCTACAAATGACTTTAGCTGTTAACTTTTTTAATGTGTCTGACACTCCCTCTGAGTTAAAACAAGCCAATATCCCGGAGTAATTCATTTACTCAAACAGTACACTGACTGAACTGCTGTGAAGAGAGAACTGAAGATGAACACCGAGCCAATCCAGATAATGAACAAAACATTGACTCGTTCACGAGTCAAGAACCGATTGCATCGGTTTTCAGATCACCAGTACTTCCTTCGGACAGTTCGATTCAATAAACCAGTTGAAGAAAAATGTTTACCTGTTCTTTTGCTCTCGATGTAATGGCGTCATTGGTGATAATTGCCCTTTATTCAAGCCTTCGGTTTACCCACGCTCATAACATTAGCACAGAATCAGTTCAGAATCAATCACCAAAAGAATCAGTTCGGTTTAGATACTCTGTGTGTCAGTCTGCTTCACGCTGAATCACACATGCGCAATATCATCAGCTCCTCGGTTCTCGAATCGGACGTGTCTGACAGAAACGGTTCTTGACTCAAGAGTGAGTCATTATCTGGCTCGGTGTTCATCTTCAGTTCTCTCTTCACAACAGTTCAGTCAGTGTACTGTTTGAGTAAATGAATTACTCCGGGATATTGGTTTGTTTGAACTCAGAGGGAGTGTCAGCCACATTAAAAAGGTTCACAGCTAAAGTCATTTGTAGATTAATGCGTATAGGAGATGTGAACCATTTTAAACGATTCAGTTCGATTTGGTTTACTGGTTCAAAAACATCGAATGATTAATTCGCAAACCGGATATCACGAACAGCTTTGTTTTGAACTCTCTCACAATAAACACGGAAGAGAAGACAATGCTGAATAAAGTTGTAGTTTTTGCTATTTTTGGACCAAAATTTATTTTTGATGCTTCAAAAAGTTCTAACTGACCCTTTGATGTCACATCGACTACTTTGATGATGTTTTTCTAACCTTTCTTGACATGGACAGATTACCATTCATAAAGCTTCAATGGAGCGACTGAGAGCTCTCTGACTAAATCTAAAATATCTTAAACTGTGTTCCAAAGATAAATGGAGGTCATACTGGTTTGGAACAAAATGAGGGAAAGTTATTAATGACATAATTTTGCTATTTGGGTGAACTAACCCTTTAAAACCATGTTTACATTTACATTTACATTTAATCATTTAGCAGACGCTTTTATCCAAAGCGACTTACAAATGAGAACAATAGAAGCAGTCAGGTCAACAAGAGAACAACAACAGAATACAAGTGCCATGACAAGTCTCAGTTAGTCTAGTATAGAACGCATAGCCAGGTATTTTTTTTTTTTTTTTTTTTTTTTTTTTAATTAAATGAAAAAGACAAGAAGAGGAAAAGTACTGGTGTTAGTAGGTTAAGTGCAGGCGAAAAAGATGAGTCTTTAGATGTTTCTTGAAAGTGAGTAAAGACTCCGCTGTACGAATTGAGATTGGGAGGTCATTCCACCAGCTGGGCACAGTCCAGGAAAAGGTCCGTGAGAGTGATTTTGAATTTCTTTGGGATGGCACCACAAGGCGTTGTTCACTTGCAGAGCGCAAGCTTCTGGAGGGCACATAGGATTTAACCAGTGAGTTTAGGTAAGTTGGTGCCGTGCCAGTGGTTGTCTTGTAGGAAAGCATCAGTACCTTGAATTTGATGCGAGCAGCTACTGGTAGCCAGTGTAACCTGATGAGGAGGGGAGTAACATGAGCTTTTTTTGGCTCATTGAAGACAACCCTCGCTGCTGCATTCTGGATCATTTGCAGAGGCTTGACAGTACATGCAGGAAGGCCCGCCAGGAGAGCATTACAATAGTCCAGTCTGGAGAGAACAAGAGCTTGGACAAGAAGTTGGGTTGCTTGCTCTGACAGGAAGGGTCTAATCTTCCTAATGTTGTATAAGGCAAACCTGCAGGACCGGGTCGTTGTAGCAATGTGGTCAGTGAAGCTTAACTGATGATCCATCACAACTCCTAGGTTTCTGGCTGTCCTCGAAGGAGTTATGGTTGATGAGCCCAGCTGTATAGAGAAGTTGTGATGAATCAATGGGTTAGCTGGAATCACCAGTAGTTCAGTCTTTGTAAGGTTAAGCTGAAGGTGATGGTCATTCATCCAGCGGGAAATGTCACTCAGACAGGCTGAAATGCGAGCAGCTACCGTCGGGTCATCAGGCTGGAATGAGAAGTAGAGTTGGGTGTCATCAGCATAGCAGTGATAAGAAAAGCCATGCTTCTGAATGACAGATCCTAAAGATGTCATGTAGATGGAGAAGAGAAGTGGTCCAAGTACTGAGCCCTGAGGAACCCCAGTAGCAAGGTGGTGTGACTTTGAAACATCACCCCTCCAAGACACACTGAAGGATCTGTCAGAGAGGTAGGACTTAACCCACAGGAGAGCAGTTCCAGAGATTCCCATCTTTCTGAGGGTGGACAGGAGAATCTGGTGATTAACAGTGTCAAAAGCAGCAGACAGGTCCAGTAAGATGAGTACCGAGGATTTTGAAGCTGCTCTTGCTAGCCGCAGGGCTTCAGTAACTGAGAGCAGAGCAGTCTCAGTTGAGTGGCCACTTTTGAAGCCAGATTGGTTGCTGTCCAGGAGGTTGTTCTGTCCAAGGAACATAGAAATCTGGTTGAACACAGCCCGCTCAAGTGTCTTTGCAATGAATGGAAGAAGGGATACCGGTCTGTAGTTTTCAAGAAGTGCTGGATTTAGAGATGGTTTCTTGAGCAGTGGGCTTACCCGAGCCTGCTTGAATGCTAAGGGAAATGTTCCAGATTGAAGAGAGGAGTTGATAATGTGAGTAAGTGAAGGTATGACTGAAGAAGAGATCGCTTGAAGGAGGTGAGTGGGGATAGGATCAAGTGGACAAGTAGTAGGATGATTGGACAGGAGAATTTTGGAGACGTCCATCTCTGAGAGTGGGGAGAAGGAGGATAAAGAGTGTGCATCAGTCATTGTGAAGTTTTCCTCAGTCTGTGGTGTGGAGAATTGTTCACTGATGGATCTCGTCTTATTTGTGAAGAAAGTTGCAAAGTCGTCCGCTGTAAGAGTCGATGGAGGAGGTGGAGGCGGCGGATTAAGAAGAGAAGAGAAAGTCTTGAATAGTGTCCGAGCGTCACAGCAGCTGTTAATTTTGTTGTGGTAGTAGGATGTTTTAGCTGTTAAGACCTTTGCAGAGAAGGAAGAGAGGAGTGATTGATACACACTGAGGTCCGTAGAGTTTTTTGATTTCTGCCATTTCCTCTCTGCAGCCCTGAGTTTAGAGCGATGTTCACGGAGAACCTCGGACAGCCAGGGGGCAGATGGGGCAGTGCGTGCTGGTCTAGACACCAGTGGGCAAAAGTTGTCCAAGCAAGATGTTAAAGTGGAGCAAAGAGTGTCCGTAGCACTGTTCGTGTCCAGAGCAGAAAACTGAGAGAATGGTGGAAGAGAGGATGAAACCACAGCAGATAGGCGAGATGGAGAGAGTGAGCGTAGGTTCCGTCGAAAGGTGACCTGCGTTGGAGTGTGTGCCACTTCAGGAGTAAGTGCTAGGTTAGCAGTAATGAGGAAGTGGTCTGAGGTGTGCAGTGGAGCAACTGAAGAGGTGTCCACAGAGCAACCACGCGTGTAGATGAGGTCAAGTTGGTTGCCCGATTTGTGAGTCGCTGTAGTGGACATGAGCTTGAGATCAAATGAGGTGAGCAGAGTTTTGAAGTCAGCAGCCTGGGGTTTATCTAAGTGGATGTTGAAGTCGCCAAGCAGTACCAGAGGAGTACCATCTTCAGGAAAGTTTGATAGCAGCACATCCAACTCCTCCAAGAAGTTTCCCAGTTGACCTGGAGGACGATAAATGACCACAAAGTGGATTTTAACAGGGTGGGTTACAGTAATGGCATGTGATTCAAATGAACCAGTACCTGTAGGTGATGGCTGAAGATCAAATTTCCATTCTTTGGATATAAGGAGACCCGTACCTCCACCCCTCCCAGTGGTACCCTCAGTGTGGGAACAAGTGAAATTAGTGGAGAGGGCTGCAGGGGTGGCAGTATCTTCAGGTTTGATCCAAGTCTCTGTCAGTGCCATGAGGTTGAGACCGGAATGGGTAGCAATAGAGGAAATGAAGTCTGCTTTGTTAACTGCAGACTGGCAGTTCCAGAGACCAACTGGAATAGAGAGCATAGTAGTAGAGGTCAGAGGGACATGGCGTAGGTTTGTCAGACAGGCCTTCCTGCGACGTACATAGCGTGCTCTCCGAGTGTTAGTAGTGATAGTAGAGATCTGAAAGCACATAGTGACTACAAGTGTAAGATATATTTGAGAGCAAACTATACAAAGAGTGCTAAAAAAGAGAAAAGCAATACTCAGGTGCCCTGTCGGTGTCCTTGCTCGGTGGAGTCGCGCAGGTAGAGTCTATTGTCTTTACACTCGTCGGTCTTCACACGAGGAGGCTTCACACGAGGGTTGCCGCGACCGCTGCCGCGGTGAAACCTAGTGTTTTGTATTAGCCTGATTACCTGTGATTGAAGTCAGCTGGACACGCCTCACTATTTAGCAGATCGAAAACAGGCAGTCCCGCGATAGGCAAACGCAAAACCAAGCGCCACTTTCAGCACGTATTAACCACGGTAAGACACACACAATTTAAACCAAAACAAAAACTTTCCTAGCAATGATGATCACACACACTAGTCTGATGAGAAAACAAGACAAAACACTCACAAGCTGCTGTCCTTCTATGTTGCTCGACTGTTTCTTCTCAACAATAAATGTTGTTTTTATGGATATTTTTATATATTTATTCTAAAACATAGCTAGGATACTATTTACCTACTGTCTCCATGTTAATCATGGTGTCACGTGCATGGGAATTCAAATGGAAATGATATGCAGATGAGGTTATGCATAGTAAGACCAGGTGTTGTAAGCTCCATATTTGGTGATTTCGGGGAGGAGATGAGGTGGAGATGAACGTTCGCATTTCTGTGCAGGTTCTGACGTATAGCTTTTGTGTCTAAGTGAAATTTTAGATTGAAATCTACGGAGAGTTTTATAAATGAGACCCCAGGACTTTACCTCTGTCTGAGATCTTCTTGAGCTCCTCTTTGCAGAAATCCTCCAGTTTGTCTCTCAGCTGACGGACAGATTCTCTCAGATCATCAAAAGAGACAAGACAACTGAAGGGATCATCATTTACGTCTGTAGATTCAGGAGGTGCTGAGAGAGACTGGAAACTCTACAGAAAACAGGAAATCAAACTCAGACATCAAACATCAGAGTTGTGCGGCTCTTGTTGACTTGATCTTTAGTAACTCACCTCAATCCAGCACTTTCACTGCATCAGCTTCATTCTTCTCATATTCATTATATCACATTAGAGCTACAGATTCTAGTATTTGCCACTCACACTATATGTGAAACTTCTAGGAAATAGTTTGGATAAAGATCTGCTAAAATCATCAATCTCCATCTAACAGCTCCAGTGGTGGCTCGTCGGGGGAGGCAGGGAAGGCACTGCTTCACCATGATTTTGAGGTTTCTTACTAAAAGCAACCAAAAAGCCATTTTTAGTTAAGCAAATAATAATAATAATAATAATAATAATAATAAATATAGTTGCAAGCAGCAATTACGGGGCCAAGCACTCCACCGGCAAATTTAGGAGCTAAGCATGACATGAAGGACCACACCAAATGCAGCAGTGAGCAATTACAGTAATTTTAGGATGATTGTAATTGAAATGGCTTAAAAATCATAAACACAACCACTAGTAATATGATTAAGTGGCTAAACACTTTTGACCAAGAGGTGGCGCTGTTATCAAATCATTTTTTGCGTGTTCTGTGAGAGATGACAATGGCACACACAAAGTTTGGTGTCAATATGCCAAAGCATTGCAGCGATATAGGCTGAAGTGTCATATTGGCATGATGCCTCAAATTCATCGTGGTGGTATGCAAAAACGGTTTTGTGTATCGACACAAAATCCATAACATTTTTGTCAGCGCAGTCTAAAGATCATCTGATTAAATTCTGGTGAAAATCGCACAACAGTTGATGAGGAGTTCGCAAGTAGGTTTTCAATATGAATCAAAATGGCGGACAGGAAGTTCAGCTTAATCTGGCATATTAGGTATCTATGTTATCGGCATAAACCAGTTTCATTGTAATAGGCTAATGCATTTAAAAGTTATAAGCCTTTGTGTAATTATTCATGATTAATTAATGGTTTATTACACTTGACCAATAGGTGGCTCTGCTACCAAATTTATCTGGCATGGTCAATGTGAGGTGACGATGACACATAAAAAGTTTGGTGCAAATATGTCAAAGCGTTGCAGAGATACAGCCTCAAATGCATTTTGGCACCCTTCCAGCAAATTAGTTGATGCGCTAAATGAGAACCGTTTCGTATATAGACACGAAATCCATAACTTTTTACCAGCATGTTCTGAAGATGATCCACATCACATTTGGTCATCACAACGGTCTAGGGGGAGTTTGAAAAAGTAGGTTTTCAACATTAATCAAAATGGCGGACAGGAAGTATGGACAATTTTCACATAATTGATAGTTATGCTCTCAGCATGACCCAAAGAATATAGGGAGACCATTTTCATTTTAATAGTCTAATTTATTCAAATGTTATTAACATTTTTGTGATATTTAATTATAACTCTAGACCACAAGGTGGCACTGCCACCAAACTTTTTGAGTACATTCAGTGCATGGAGCCGAAGATTTTTGTAATTATTTTCGTAACGATACAATGCTGCATTCAAAAAATACAGTATTTTAAAACATAATTCAAAATGGCCGATGCCTAAAATGGCTGACACGGGAAAATTGGATATCATTCAACTCGACATGACTCACTGAATCTAAAGAGACCAGTTGTGTGATTTTTGGCCAAAGCATTCAGAAGTTATAAGCCAAAATATGCATTTTTCACATCTCCTGACCACTAGGTGGCGCTGCGTCGCCATGCTTATTATAAGACACACCAAGTTTGGTCTCAATATGCCTCACCGTTGCCGAGATATAGCCTTACACAAATTTTTGCATGCTTTTCGTCAAGTTTATTAACGTGTCAATCAAGAACGGTTGTACGAATCAACTTGAATTCCATAACTTTTTGCCAGCATGGTCTGAAGATGATCAGAGCCAATTTTCATGAAAATCAGACTAACTGTCTAGGACGAGTTCGAAAAAGTAGTTTTTTTAAAAAATGTAAAATAGCGAAAAAACTAAACCTTGCGATTTTTGGGGTTCATTCGACTTGGCATGAGCCAAGGATTCAGAGGAAAAAAGAAATTTCATTTTCTGGCTTACGGATCAAAAGTTATTCGAATAAAAATATTGAAACTTTGGACAAGTGGTGGTGCTAGAGAGTTGGAGTTAGAGACTTCAAATTTGGGTAACACTTTAGAATAAGGATCCATTAGTTAATGTTAGTTAACTACTTTCGTTAACATGAACTAAGCAAGAACAATCCTTCTACAGCATTTATAAGTCTTAGTTCATGTTAATTTCAACATTTACTAATGCATTATTTAAATCAAAGGTCGTGCTTGTTAACATTAGTTAATGCACTGTGAATTACCATGAACTAACAATGAATAACTGCATTTTCATTAACTAACATTAACGAAGATGAATAAATACAGTAATAAATGTATTATTCATTGTTTGTTCATGTTAATTAATACATTAACTAACATTAACTAATGGAACCTTATTCTAAAGTGTTACCCAAATTTGCTATAGTTAATGTTGGGACTGTCCTCTATCAGTTTGCAAAATTATACAACTTTCATGCAATGGGCTGCCATAGACTTGCAGCGGAAGAAGAAGAAGCAGAATAATAATAAAGACAACGATTACAATAGGTGCCTACGCACCTTCGGTGCTTGGCCCCTAATAATAGTAATAATAATAATAATAATCGGCAGGTATCCGAGACCAATACAATTAGTGTGCCTCTTCTATTTTTAAATACATGAGTTGCCACTGAACAGCTCAAGCACATCAATGGAGCCTGATTGTAGGGTTGAGCAGATTTGCTTAGGAAAGGCATAGAGTATAATGAACATTTATAACTTTAGAGCAGTTAGAGAAATTTCAAAATGACTTTGAATGGTAGTGATGGCGCTAGTGGTGTTTGACAGCCACATATATCTTCAAGAAGAAAGAGCTTAGAGAAAGAGACTTTCAGAGCTGAAAGTCATTTTTAGTGGTGCCTCTTTCAAAAGAAGATGATCAGATGAGAGTCTGAATGATGATTATATAATAAGACACTCATGAAATGTTTCTCTGTGAGTCTCTGTCACAGCAGGATCTGCTCAAGTCCACTATGATCCTGTTCTTCTAGATGTGTGTTACCTGCAGGAACTGGATGTGATGTGTGTGTGAAAGCTGCTCCAGCTCAGCGTCTCTCCTCCTCAGATCATTGATCTCCTGCTCCAGTCGCTCCAGTCGTTCTTCAGCTCGACTCACTGCAGTCTTTTCCTGATCTCTGATCAGTCGTATCAGCTCAGAGCGGCTTCTCTCAATGGAGCGGATGAGCTCAGTAAAGATCCTCTCACTGTCCTCCACTGCTGTCTGTGCAGAGCGCTGTAAGGACACACAGTGATTCAGCTTCAGTGAGTCTGAACTGAGACGGAGACAAACTTCTCTTCTTCTCCAGACTCACCTTATGAGACTCCACAGTGTCTCTCAGCTGCTGGAGATCTTTCTCTCTCTGCTGGATTCTCTGCTGGAGCGTCTTCTGCTTCTCCTTCAGCTGCTTCTGCAGGACAAATAGATGATAGTGAATCTCACAGAAAACTACTGGATCTAAATCATCATAAGTGTTTCTGCATCATTAATCTCCGGCTCTATACAGAAGTCTGAGTATTACACTGAGTATTAACTTGATCACTAGTGTTAAAAACCTGTTTCTCTGTCCTCTGTGCTGCAGCTGATACAGTGTTGTGGTTTTTATGGTCATCCATACACAGCACACAAATACATTTCTGATCTGTGTGACAGAAAACCTCAAGAAGCTTCTCATGTTTCTGGCAGATCATCTCCTGCAGTCGTCCAGTGGCTTCAGTCAAATTGTGTCTCTTTCCTTTAAACCAACTCTCATGTTGTTCGAGGTGATTCTGACAGTAAGAGTTCAGACACATCATACAGGACCTGACAGCTTTGTATTTTCTTCGAACACAGACGTCACACTGCACATCTCCAGCTCCAGCGTCACAGTCAGCAGGACGTTTCCTCTTCTTAAGTTTCTTCACCAGTTCAGCCAGCATGGTGTTTCCAGCTAAAACAGGTCTTGGACTGAAGGTCTCTCTGCACTGAGGGCAGCAGTAGATTGTCATCTGACCCTCCTGATCCCAGTAGTCTGTAATACAACTCTTACAGTAACTGTGTCCACACTGGATGGTCACTGGATCCTTCAGGAGATCCAGACACACTGGACACATGAACTCATCCTGAGAAAAGCTGGCTTCTGCCATTTTACTGCATGAATAGAGACACAACACAGAACAGCTCAACTACACTTCAGTTTCTCTTTCCTTTAAGTCATGTGATTCTGGTTTCCTGTGTTTATGTTTGTGTTTGAGTGAAGTGTGTAAAACAGGTGTGTGTGTGAGTCTTTACATAATGAAATGTCAACTAGATGTCAGTTTCAGACAAACACTCAAAAAGTACCAGCGAAAAAGAAGCAGGACAATAGCCTTGAAAACGTGACCAACCACCATCCACTGTTAAGCAGTGCTGTGTGGATTACTAACAAACTGTAGTTTGTTACTGATCACATATTATATAATAAAAACTGTAGTTAGTAACAAAATCACTCAGTTTATTTATTCTGACTGCTTTTAGATTGCTTTTTTTTATCAAACTTGTTTTTAACTTAGCATTAAACATACCATATTGATATAAATTATCAACATTATGAAATGCATTAAACATTATATTACATTACTTTGGGCCATCAGTGGGCTCCACCACTGGAGTTTTGATAATTCCTCCCGCACTACATTTCCCATAAGCCCAGTGCCTGGTACTGATCACCCTCTGACACCTGAAGCTCATTAACCCAGCTATTTATAGCAGGCCCACGCTTAGGCTCTTTGCAAAGTCTTGAATTTGCCTTGGTGAACATTTCTGAGTGTTTGTTTCTTGTATTTTTGGACTGCCTATTGTTATTACCCTGCCTGCCTTTGTTACCAATCTTTTGCTGCTTGCACCTCGGACTGTTAACCTTATATTGGATTATTGTTGTAGTTTGATTGCCGCCTGCCCTGACCACACGCCTGGTAACTGTTTATGATTCTTTCTGCCCTGCTCTACTGCCTTACCTGTGCACTGACCACTTCTTCTAAGACCACGTTTCTAATAAAGCTGCAAATGGATTCCAGTTATTGTGATGAATCAGTACACATGCAAATGTGTTGTGAAATTATTGAAATATTAACTTTGTATCTGATCATCAGTGAATCAGGTAATGGCACATTTAGACTTGGCAACATCAAGTGACTTCTCTATCTGGATAACCTGATTGGATCACTGTTTTTTACACAATATTCAAATAAGTCTTACACCATCTATTCTCACCTGCTTGTGTGCTCCGTCATTCAAATTTAACATCTGTTTCTATATTTCCCTTTCTCCGAGTCTACATACCATAACAAAAGAACTGATCTAAACAGTAACCCGAGCACAACCGATCCATTTCAGGAGATCAGGAATCGTTTGCAAAAATAAAACTACCTGCTAAAACATTGTTAGAACAATGCACTCAGTTTTATGAACTGTTTTATAATCAATATATAATTTACATAAAATAATGATTACAGGTTTGAAATATTTTTGTCAAGACTTCCAGAACCAACAGTTACTAAAGTTCACTTGATATGATGAAGACACAGTGTTTCAAAGCTACACATCCGTGATCTTATAGATTCATTTAGTCCATAACGAAATATGTCTTTTGATGAAACCTCATCAAAAGGTATCCTAAAAGATAACTCACAGTACTGAGTGATATACTCCTCAATAGGTGAACTCCCCGTCGTAATTCGAGTAGCTGGTCGACAGGGTCCATACTTGGCCAAGGTCCTTTAGGAAAGCCGCTGGATCTTTGTGTGTTCAGACCAGGGGTCTCACATTGTGTAAGCACAAAACAGGCCACTTCCTACGCAAAAGACGGGATTTATAATTACAAAGTTGATGGGAAGATTTGCGCATCTGCACACAATCTCTGACCCATGCGTACGCACACTTTTACTACTGTGAAAAACTGTAGTTTTCATTTTGATATAAATAATTCGATTAAAAATGACACTCATTAATGGAGATGAGCACTGAGATCACAAACAGTCAATATGCAGAAGTTAAAGATTATATGAATAGACATATTTGTAGTGGATGTGATATTTTTTGATTAAACTAAATTGCAGATCTCACGTTATGTGAAAATATTTTTTAGGGAGAACAAGGAAATGAAGCATTATCAGCAAAATTGCATACATTTATTTTATTTAAAACTATTAAAATAGCCTACTATTTGGCCAGTGTAAAAGAATGAATCAACTCCTTTCTAAAAATCTTCTCCGAGAAGTATTTTACACAATTTTGTATTTATGGATTTTTATATATATTTATTCTAAAACATAAAAAGGATACTGGGTTATTTTAGAAATGTAAATTGTTGGCAATGATATGCAGATGAGGTTATGCATAGTAAAACTACACGTTGCAAGCTCCATACATAGTGATTTCAGGGAGGAGATGGGGAGGAAATGCACGTACGCACAATCTTTCTCCGACTGCCATTTATAAAAGGATTTTTGCGCAGGTTGTGGTGTGCGAATGGTTTTATAAATATGAAAACGTTTGTGCGTACGCAGAATCTAGCTTTTGTGTGAACGTACACTTTTAGGACGAATTCTAGGTAAAGATTCATAAATGAAGCACCAGGCAATCAAATCAAGTGTGCAAGCATTAATCTTACTGTCTATATGAGGATTTATTACACACATTTATTACGACATGTTATGTCACTGACAGATTTTCAGCTGCAGTATTAATTCAATATTTATTGTGTAGCGCTTTTCACAATACAAATTATTTCATAGTAGCTTTACAGGAAAATAAGTTTCTATAATATATTCAGTAGTAGCTTGTCAGTAGTGACTACGTCAAATTGATGTACATATGGCAGAAATGCACAGTAAAATTCAGTTAAAGACAAAATCAAACAGACAATGAACATTATTAACAGCAATGATTATATGTTGCAAATTAAATTAAATTGTGTCATTATATGTTGCAAAAATTAAATTATGTCATGTAATTTAAACAATTAATTTCATGAAGAAAAAAAAGAGACTCTATAGCATCTCATTGTTACTAATTTATCATGCAGCTCAAAGCATTATGGGTAAAATATCACGCCAATCTATTCTGATTCATCAACACAGTTTCACTGATGATGAAGAACCAACCAAAAACCCAGGATAGAGCGGCTGAGTGAATGTGGTCTGGACTGTGTGGATGAGGCTCATTGTGTCAGAGACGCTGTAGAAGGACAGAGTTCCTGCTCTGTGATCCACAAACACTCCTATTCTACTGCTGATGGACTGTACTGGGAGATCAGTCTTTATGTTATTGTGTCCAAATGAGTATCTAGGAGAAGTGCAGTCCAAACTCCAGGACTGATCATTAAATCCAAACAAACCTTTATTATCCAATCCCTTCCTGCTGATGCTTTTATATGACACTGATATACGAACACCTCCACTCCACTCCAGCTCCCAGTAACAGCGTTCACACACACACTCTCTACACAACACCTGATTCACATCAAATCTGTCTGGATGATCAGGATACGACTGATCTGTGCCGATGTTAGTAATCACTCTGTTGCTTTCAGAGAGACGGAGGCGTTTATTCCCTGTGTTCAGATCCAGAGTGAACTGACGGGAATCTGATGGAGATAAAACACATCAGAATCAGGAATTATGAATCTGTTTGATCTTTTCATGTTCAGTGTATCATCAGTGTCTCAGTACAGATGACCAGATATCAGTGCAAATCATCATTACCATCTTCATCAGTTATAAAACTCTTCTTTCACATTCTACAGGAAGAACATGAACACACTTTTTCTGCTTGTTTTCTTACTGACTTACATTGTAGGAAGTCGTCCCTGGTTCTGGGAACAATGTTGGTGATTGTGTCTGTGGAAATCAACAGACATGAACAGAGTGATTCTCATGATCCTGCATCCATTCCTAAGACATTTCTAATACTTTATTCATGATATGAGATGATGATGGACTCATTTCTGAGAGCGGATGAATCTCCAGTGGTCTCATTTATAAACGTTGCGTACACACAAAATGGGTATAATATATACGTACATAATTTTCCACGCACATATCGTGATTTATAAAAAATAAACCCGATTCCAAAAAAATTGGGACACTGTAGAAATTGTGAATAAAAACAGAATGCAATGATGTGGAAGTTTCAAATGTCACTAATTTATTCATAATACAACATAGATGACATATCAAATGTTTAAACCTAGAAAATGTATAATTTTAAGGGGAAAATAAGTTGATTTTAAATTTCATGGCATCAACACATCTCAAAAAAGTTGGGACAAGGCCATGTTTACCACCGTGTGGCTTTTTATAACAGTCTGCAAATGTCTGGGGACAGGAGACAAGTTGCTCAAATTTAGGAATAGGAATGTTGTCCCATTCTTGTCTAATACAGGCTTCTAGTTGCTCAACTGTCTTAGGTCTTCTTTGTCGCACCTTCCTCTTTATTAAGCGCCAAATGTTTTCTATGGGTGAAAGATCTGGACTGCAGGCTGGCCATTTCAGTACCTGGATCCTTCTTCTACGCAGCCATGATGCTGTAATTGATTCAGTATGTGGTCTGGCATTGTTATGTTGGAAAATGCAAGGTCTTCCCTGAAAGAGATGACGTATGGATGGGAGCATATGTTGTTCTAGAACTTGGATATATCTTTCAGCACTGATGGTTCCTTTCCAGATGTGTAAGCTGCCCATGCCACACACACTCATGCAACCCCATACCATCAGAGATACAGGCTTCTGAACGGAGCGCTGATAACAACTTGGGTTGTCCTTGTCCTCTTTAGTCCAGATGACATGGCGTCCCAGTTTTCCAAAAAGAACTTCAAATTTTGATTCGTCTGACCACAGAAAAGTTTTCCACTTTGCCACAGTCCATTGAAAATGAGTCTTGGCCCCGAGAAAACGCCTGCGCTTCTGGATCATGTTTAGATATGGCTTCTTCTTTGACCTATTGAGTTTAGCTGGCAATGGTGAATGCCACGGTGGATTGTGTTCACAGACAATGTTTTCTGGAAGTATTCCTGAGCCCATGTTGTGATTTCCATTACAGTAGCATTCCTGTATGTGATGCAGTGCCGTCTAAGAGCTGAAGATCACGGGCATCCAGTATGGTTTTCCGGCCTTGACCCTTACGCACAGAGATTGTTCCAGATTCTTTGAATCTTTGGATGATATTATGCACTGTAGATGACGATAATATCAAACTCTTTGCAATTTTCCTCTGAGAAACTCCTTTCTGATATTGCTCCATTATTTTTGGCCACAGCATTGGGAGAATTGGTGATCCTCTGCCCATCTTGACTTCTGAGAGACACTCCCACTCTGAGAAGCTCTTTTTATACCCAGTCATGTTGCCAATTGACCTAATAAGTTGCAAATTGGTCCTCCAGCTGTTCCTTATATGTACATTTAACTTTTTTTTCTTATTGCTACCTTTCCCAACTTTTTTGGAATGTGTAGCTCTCATGAAGTCCAAAATGAGCCAATATTCGGCATGACATTTCAGAAGGTCTCATTTTCAACATTTGATATGTTATCTATATTCTATTGTGAATAAAATTTGTTTACGACATTTGTAAATTATTCCATTCCTTTTTTACTCACAATTTGCACAATGTGCCAACTTTTTTGGAATCAGGTTTATAATTACATAATTTAATTAACAATAAACATAATTTTCCTGTGATGTTATTTTATGACAGTGAGGAGTGCTATAGGTGCACAATAATTAAATTTAAACTACACAGATCACATGTTATGATAAATATTTTAGCGAGAACAATGATTGATGACGCACATTTACTGTGATATTATGGTGGACACTGCTGGACAGAGGTGTTAATGTTGTGTAAAGTCATCTTTCTACAATACTTTGTCAGTGATGCGCCGAATCAGACTATACACTGCAATAAATATGGGCTTATCTGTTTCCACTAAAATAGCTAAAATATTTGTATCTTATCAGCAAAACTGCATGCATTAATTTGAAATTATGGTTAGTGTAAAAGAATGAGATCATCTAAAATATATCTGAGAACTACTTAAAACAATTTTTAATGGATATTTTTATATATTTATTCTAAAACATAGCTAGGATACTATTTACCTACTGTCTCCATGTTAAACATGGTGTCACGTGCATGGGAATTCACATGGAAATGATATGCAGATGAGGTTATGCATAGTAAAACTAGGTGTTGTTAGCTCCATATTTGGTGATTTCGGGGAGGAGACGAGGTGGAGATGAACGTATGCACAATCTTCCCCTGACTGGAATTTATAAAGATTTTTTTGTGCAGGTTTTGACGTACGCATGGTTTTATACATCTGAAAACTTTTGGGCGTACGCAAAATATAGCTTTTTTAGAGTTTTATAAATGAGACCCCAGGACTTTACCTCTGTCTGAGATCTTCTTGAGCTCCTCTTTGCAGAAATCCTCCAGTTTGTCTCTCAGCTGACGAACAGATTCTCTCAGGTCATCAGAAAAGACAAGACAACTGAAGGGATCGTCATTTACGTCTGTAGATTCAGGAGGTGCTGAGAGAGACTTGAAAATCTACAGAAAACAGAAATCAAAACTCTTGAGCTCCACACTTCACCCAGTAACCTGCAGAACATCAGATTTGTGCAGCTCTTGTTGAGTTGATCTTTAGTAACTCACCTCAATCCAGCCCCTTTCACTGCATCAGCTTCATTTCTCTCATATTCATTATATCACACTAGAGCTACAGATTCTAGTATTTGGCACTTACACTATATGTGAAACTTCTAGGAAATAGTTTGGATAAAGATCTGCTAAAAACTAGAGATGTTCCGATACCCTTTTTCTCTTCCTGATACCAATTCCGATTCCTGGGCTCAGGGTATCGGCCGATACAGAGTACTGATCCGATACCTTAGTGTGTATCTGTTTATACAGCTGTTTATACTACTTGAAACAAAAATCTAAACACTGCAAGCTAAAAAAGATATTTTAGTTTTACAATATAGCTGTATAAAAAACTCCAACAAATAAGTCTAGGAATATAAAAAATATATATATTAATCAGATAATCTCTTTACAACAAAACAGGTAAAAAACAAGCAACCGTCTAGGCATAATTATTATTATTAATAGACACGTATTACTACATATTACTACATAGTTATTACTGCATAGAGACATAGCTAAATCTACTGTAGGCTACAACAGTAGCTTAATATATTGTCAATTTACTCGCCATGAAGATCTTTGAGTGACTGTGTTTATGATATGATCGTTTTCTCAAATGAAACGGTAAATTCTCATGAAGTGACGGTATATGCGTTCAAGTCCTCATATAGTGACACACGGCATGAGACTACAAAACAGCGAGCTCCCGCACATTTGCGCCCATCACCCACAGAGATGTAGAATTTGCAGGAGTAATATTTAAATAGTATTTTGCAGTTTAAAATTCTCAGACACTAGTATATATTCGGCTACAGTCTGGAGCCTTGCGCTTAGACTAACACGGAAGCGTCTGAACGCAGCTGCGGGTACCGAATATACTCAAACTTACAGAGTACTAACCAGTACTACAGAGACGCTGGTATCATCACATTTTTACATTTTCAGCACCGACTTGGTAGTGAAGTGCCAGTACTTGTGGCATCCCTAGTCGCAGTTTTACTGTCTGGTTGGTCCAGTCTGAAATACTGCTAAACAGTGGATATACCACTAACCACTGATCTATAATATATAGGCGGCTTCACTGTCTGTTGGCAGTTTAGAAAGCGATGAGCAATCCAGTCATATATAGATCAGTGCTGCTAACACGTTTTCATTTTGTCTTTGCTGCTCTAAACAGGGGTTGCTTGTGGCAACACAGCACAACTTCCTGTGTTTGCAATGCATTCTGAGCAGCGAAGAAGAACCGTGCAGCGGTTAGGCAAAGCTAGCGGTCATAACTAGGTCTTGAAAATAGTATCGGATCGGTATATGAGTTCATGTACTCGCCGATGCCGATGCCAGAATTTTGTTGTGGTATCGTGATATTTCCGATACTAGTATCGGAATTGTAACAACTCTACTAAAAACATCAATGTATATCAAACAGCTCCAGTGGCGACTCGTCGGGGAAGGCAGGGGAGGCACTGCTTCACCATGATTTTGAGGTAAAAATGGGAGGAGGTTGATTTAATGTTAACAAAATTCACAATAAATTTTGGTACATGAAGCCTTGTAGTGGAGGCTAGCCATCCTTCTGGTATCAACCAATCATCATAGAGGCGAAAAATTGTGTGATATTAGTTTGAATGTCTCCCGCTGCGCTGATAATGTACCAAGTACTTATGCTGAGTAGCGATATTGAATATTTGATTGCCATCAGATTTACCAAGTTCTCATACAAATAGTATAAATACAAATTTTAAATAAAGTGAAAACATGTCTAAGATAATATAGGCTACAACAGTCAGCTTAATTAAATGGCGCAACACACAGCTCTCTTTAAACACAGACCGTGAGAAGGGATGAATGTTTGCTTTAAGTGATAGTCCGGGTAAGTGATATTATATTATATTATCTTACTGTGTGTCATTTTCTTTACGTTTTCTTACTAAAAGCAACCAAAAAGCCATTTTAATGTGGTTAAGCAAATAATAGTAATAATAATAATAATAATCGGCAGGGATCCCAGACCAATACAATTAGTGTGCATCCTCTATTTTTAAACCCACGAGATGCCACTGAACAGCTCAAGCACATCAATGGAGCCTGATTGTAGGGTTGAGCAGATTTGCTTAGGAAAGGCATTGATTAGAATGAAAATTTATAACTTTAGAGCAGTTAGAGAAATTTCAAAAGGACCCTTGAAGGGTAGTGATGGCGCTAGTGGTGTTTGACAGCCAAATATTTTCAAGAAGAAAGAGCTTAGGAGAAAGAGACTTTCAGAGCTGAAAGTCATTTTTTAAGTGGTGTCTCTTTCAAAAGAAGATGATCAGATGAGAGTCTGACTGATGATTATATAATAAGACACTCCTGAAATGTTTCTCTGTGAGTCTCTGTCACAGCAGGATCTACTCAGGTCCACTATGATCCTGTTCTTCTAGATCTGTGTTACCTGCAGGAACTGGATGTGATGTGTGTGTGAAAGCTGCTCCAGCTCAGCGTCTCTCCTCCTCAGATCATTGATCTCCTGCTCCAGTCGCTCCAGTCGTTCTTCAGCTCGACTCACTGCAGTCTTTTCCTGATCTCTGATCAGTCGTATCAGCTCAGAGCGGCTTCTCTCAATGGAGAGGATGAGCTCAGTAAAGATCCTCTCACTGTCCTCCACTGCTGTCTGTGCAGAGCGCTGTTAGGACACACAGTGATTCAGCTTCAGTGAGTCTGAACTGAGACGGAGACAAACTTCTCTTCTTCTCCAGACTCACCTTATGAGACTCCACAGTGTCTCTCAGCTGCTGGAGATCTTTCTCTCTCTGCTGGATTCTCTGCTGGAGTGTCTTCTGTGTCTTCTTCAGCTGCTTCTGCAGGACAAACAGATGGTAGTGAATCTCACAGAAAACTATTGGCTCTAAATCATCATGAACAGATGAATCCAGTAAAAGTGGAACTGATAAGAGCTGTAGGTTCAAACTCTTGAAGGGATGATTGATGGTTTACCACTATTGTACATCTATTAATAAATATCAAAACCTCTTTCACGCTACAAGTGTAAGTATTATAAAAGTGAAACTGAAACAGACATAAAGCTTCAAATTTAAAGTTTTTCTCCATTAATCTGCGGCTCTATACAGAAAACAATCTGACTGTTGGATCACTACACTGAGTATTAACTTGATTGCTAGTGTTAAATACCTGTTTCTCTGTCCTCTGTGCTGCGGCTGATACAGTGTTGTGGTTTTTATGTTCATATTTTGTACACAGCTCACAAATACATTGTTGGTCAGTAATACAGTACATTTCCAGATGTTTCTCATGTTTCTGGCAGATCATCTCCTGCAGTCGTCCAGTGGCTTCAATCACTTTGTGTGTCTTACGCAAATGAATTTCCTGATGATGGTCAAAATGAGTTTGACAGTAAGATTCCTGACACATCAGACAGGACTTGACAGCTTTGTATTTTCTTCCAGTACAGACGTCACACTGCACATCTCCAGCTCCAGCGTCACAGTCAGCAGCAAGTTTGGTGTTCCTCAGTTTCTCCACCACTTCAGCCAGCATAGTGTTTCCAGCTAAAGCAGGTCTTGGATTGAAGGTCTGTCTGCACTGAGGACAGCTGTAGACTTTCTTCTGATCCTCCTGATCCCAGCTGCCTTCAATACAGCTCTTACAGTAACTGTGTCCACACTGGATGGTCACTGGATCCTTCAGGAGATCCAGACACACTGGACACATGAATTCATCCTGAGAAATTCTGAATTCTGCCATTTTACTGCTTAAATACAGAGACACACAACACACGACAGCTCAACTACACTTCAGTTTCTCCTTCCCTGAACTCCGGTGATTCATGTTTCCTGGTTCTGTTTGAGTCATGTGTGTAAAACAGGCATTTCAAGTCTATAAAGCATGATTTGTCTATTAGATGCCAATCTCAGGCATACACCCAAAGATTACAAGTTACAGAGAAGCAGGACAACAGCCTTACAAAGTGCAGAAATACTGTATCCTGATTACTATACTTACAGGTCCATCTAAAAAATATATTTCCTAGAAAGAGTTATATTTGTAATTTAATTATAAAAAAGCAAACTTTCTTGTCAAGTCAAGTCACCTTTATTTATATAGCGCTTTAAACAATATACATTGCGTCAAAGCAACTGAACAACATTCATTAGGAAAACAGTTTGTCAATAATGCAAAACAACAGTTAAAGACAGTTCATCATTGAATTCAATCAGGACCACTTCTGTCAAGTATATTTATGACAATTATAATTGCATACAGTTAGTGTTGGCGGTATGGTTATGTTCTGGGCAACACTCCACATGCCTGTCCATGCAGCCATGCTTGGACAGAGTGGGGAGAGCAGCAAGACAAACCCCCCTGGGGTACAGAACAGAACCATTATAAGCATACATAATTACAATTCACAATTACATGAGTTGTAAACAAAATGTGATAGAGACTGCTTCCAATGAAGAGACTGTCAAGAAAGAACAAAGTTAGATCGGATAACAGGTTCAGTTGGTGGAGTTGGGGTTGGAGGAGGAAGTTAATTGCAAGCAGCAATGCGATGGAGAGACACTGAATAATGGGAATTTAAATAGACCGCAGGTGATAGGTGTCAAGACTGGATTGGTACACGTAAGGAACAGCTGACTATCAGCTGATGCAAGCGTGACTAACGTGGCCTGACTGAACTAACGCGATGCTCGATTTCAGTGATGTCATCTCTGTTCAGTTTAAATAGTGTCTGTGCATTTATCTGCAGTCAAGTCAATGAAATCGCTGTAGATGAAGTGACCCATAACTAAGCAAGCCAGAGGCGACAGCGGCAAGGAACCGAAACTCCATCGATGACAGAATGGAGAAAAAAACCTTGGGAGAAACCAGGCTGTCGGGGGTCAGTTCTCCTCTGACCAGACGAAACCAGTAGTTCAATTCCAGGCTGCAGCAAAGTCAGATTGTGCAGAAGAATCATCTGTTTCCTATGGTCTTGTCCTGGTGGTCCTCTGAGACAAGGTCTTTACAGGGGATCTGTATCTGGGGCTCTAGTTGTCCTGGTCTCCGCTTTCTTTCAGGGCAGTAGAGGTCCTTTCTAGGTGCTGATCCACCATCTGGTCTGGATACGTACTTGAAGATTCATTGCACACAAATTGACATATTTCAAGAGTTGCTTTGTTTTAATGAAGGTTATGACTTACAGCTTTAAATTTTTTGAGATACTGAAATTTTAATTTCCCTAACTGTAAGTTGTAACCATCAGAATTAAAACAAAAAACTCTTGAAATATGTCAATTTGTGTGCAATGAATCTTCAATATAAGAATGTTTGCTTTTTTTATTAAATTAAACTAAAAAACTAAAAACTCAATAATATATTCTAGGTTACTAATTTTAGATAACGTGTTCTCACTGTTTTTCTAGATTACTTAAAATCAAACTTGTATTATATCTATATAGCCTATATATCAGACTGACATCATTGATCTGCCTCCTGATGGTGAATGGTCCAATAAAGCGGGGATTATGCTTGCGGCAAGGTTGATGGAGACGAATGTCCCACGTGGATAACCAAACCTTCTCACAAAGTTGGTATTGCAGAGTGGCTCTGCGATGAGTGTCTGCTTGGGCTTGGTGTCCTGAATCTTTCATTCAGTCTGGCCATTTGATTGTGGATGATATCCAGAGATGGGGCTTACTGATACTCAGAGGAGTTGGAAGAAGGAAGTGAAATGAATTGGGCCCACGAACAGAGGTAATGTCTTCAGGGATGGCGAAATTGTGAAAAAATTTTGAATAACTGCAATGGTGTTTCCATGGCAGTAGATCGTTTTCTGATAGGGAGAAATCTGTATCTCTTAGAGAACCTGTCGACAACTATAAGGATACATGTGTAAGATTCAGACCCGGAGAGGTCTTAAATATAGAGACACTCAACACACAAAAGCTCAACTACACTTCAGTTCCTCCTTCCCTGAACTCAGGTGATTCATGTTTCCTGGTTCTGTTTGAGTCATATGTGTAAAACAGGCATTTCGGGTCTGTGAAGCATTATTTGTCTATTAGATGTCAATCTCAGACATACAACCAAAGAATACAGTACAAGTTACAGAGAAGCAGGACAACAGCCTTACAAAGTGCAGAAATACTGCATCCTGATTACTATACTTACAGGTGCATCTCAAAACAAAACAAAAATTCTAGAATAGGTTTTTTTTTTCGACTCAAAAGAGCTGAAGTGATAAAAGATAATTTAATTCCCACTATATTTCTGATATTATCTGTCAGTCTTATCTGATTAATTTGCTCATTCTCTTTTATCCTAAATCTTCAAGTGCAGCTCATCTGCATTGCATTAGCATTCGTTAGCTTGTCATTAGCGTTGAAATTCATGCCTATCGCTGTTTTCTTTTCTTTTTCATTTTCTCCTGTCCTTCAAAGTTCTTCAAAAAACTGTGTTAAGAACTTGACCCCAAAGAACTAGTAAATTATAGACCAATCTCAAATCCCCCTTTTCTGTCCAAGATACTAGAAAAGGTACTATCGTCACAATTATATTCCTTCTTAGAGAAAAATTTTATCTTTGAGGATTTCCAGTCAGGATTTAGACCGTATCAAAGTACTGAGACTGTTCTCCATAAAGTAATAAATGACCCGCTCTTATCATCTGATCGTGGTTGTATCTCTCTATTAGTTTTATTGGATCTTGGTGCTGCGTTCGACACTATTGACCACAACATTTTTTTTTTGCATAGACTAGAAAACTTAGTTGGCATTAATGGAAGTGCATTATCATGGTTCTAATCATATTTATCTGACCGCCATCAATTCATAGCAGTGAATGAAGAGGTATCATATCGATCACAAGAGCAGATGGAGTACCTCAAGGCTCAGTACTAGGGCCATTACTCTGCACTCTTTACATGTTAACCTTGGGAGATATCATCAGGAAACATGGTGTCAGCTTTCACTGTTATGCTGATGATACTCAGTTCTATATTTCTTCGCAGCCCGGCGAACCAATTTGAACCAATTTGAAAAACTAATTAAATGCATAGTCTCTATAAAAAGCTGGATAACAATAAAAAACAGAGGTGTTAATTATAGGACCTAAAAACTCTGCTTGTAATAACTTAGAACACTGTCTAAGACTTGATGGCTGCTCTGTCAATTCTTCGTCATCAGTTAGGAACCTAGTTGTGCTATTTGAAAGCAATCTTTCCTTAGAAAATCAAATTTCTAGCATTTGTAAAACTGCATTTTTCCATCTCAAAACTATATCTAAATTACATTAGATTATTGTAATGCTTTAATGGGTGGTTGTTCTGAACACTAAATAAACAAACTCCAGCTAGTCCAAAAAGCAGCAGCTAGTGTTCTTACTACTGTATAACCAGAAAGTATGACCATATTAGCCCGGTCCTGTCAACACAGCACCGGCTCCCTATCAAACATCGTATAGATTTTAAAATCTTACTGCCCTGAATGGTTTAGCACCTCAGTATTTGAACGAGCTCTTGTTAAATTATAGTCCTCCACATCTGCTGCATTCTTAAAACTTGATAATACCTAGAAAATCTAAATCAACTGTGGGCAGCAGATCCTTTTCCTATTTAGCGTGTTAACTCTGGAACAACCTACCTAACATTGTTGGCATACACACTCTTGCAGTTTAAATCTAGAATAAAGAGCTATCTCTTTAACCTGGCTTACACATAACACACTAATTTGCTTCTAATATCCAAATCCGTTAAAGGATTTTTAGGCTGCCAAACTATGCTTTATATTTTCTCCCATTTTTATAATAATATAAATGAAGCGTTAAATCTTAAAGTTTTAGTGGTCAGATTCAGACTCAACACAGAGCAGAGAATACCGAGATGATAGCAAATATATAATGTCAGCAGCCATGGCACTGCACATGGCATTGTTATTATAGTTCAAAAGGGCAAACAGTCGAAGTTTATTAAGCGAGTTAACTCGAGTCAGAATGTACATGTGCACAGTTGCATTTGTCATCCGTCACCGTGACATCAAGTGGACTTTTAAAGCTGAAATAATGAGTGGATTAAGCATGGACTTAGAATAACGAGAGGAATAACATGGATAACTTTCTTTTTGGAGGATTGTAATGCATCACAGGCAGTCAGGTACAAGGAAGAGAGACTACGGCTCCTTAAATTAGGTAAGACAAAAAGCTTTATTTTTCGCAACTGGTTTATTGACTTGTAATAGCAATATAAGGTGGAATATGTGACAATTGGGTCCAGTCGGGTCTATGTCTTCCCGGTTGGGTCGGGTCCGGGTAGGCATTTCTCGGATCTACACGGGTCCAGGTTCACCTTTTTAAAGGTGATTAGACGGGTTCGGGTCGGTTCGGTCTAGTACATTACGGGTCTCTTTCGGGTTCGGACATGAATTTTTGGAACCGTAAAGACCTCTACTCTACAGCCCTGAAAGACAGCGGAGACCCGGACAACTAGATAGACAGATTGCCTGTAAAGACCTTGTCTCAGACGAACACAGGGACATGACCACAGGAAACAGATGATTCTTCTGCACAATCTGACTTTGCTGCAGCCTAGAATTGAACTGCTGGTTTAGTCTGGTCAGAGACTAAACTAGCAATGAGCCTGGTTTTTCCCAAGGTTTTTTCTCCATTCTGTCACTGATGGAGTTTTGATTCTTGGCCCTGTCGCCAATCTTTTATAAATAAAGGTGACTTGACGTGACTTGTTATTGCTTCCTCTGCTTGCTCTATGGTTACTTCCTGTTTGGCAGCCATATTAGCATAGCCATGCCAAACAGAACTTGATGCAGACTCTACTAAGCATTTTCCTTGTCATTGCCTTGTTCAATGCCATTGCCTTGTTTTTTTTTTTTTGTCTTGTTTTGTCTTTTTACTTTGGATTGCCCATTTGGATTTTACCCTTGGACCGGTGCCTTGTGTTTTGTGAATGGTTTGCTGCCTGCCCTGAACACTGCGCGTTTCTGGATTACGATTCAGTTTCGCCCTTGGATATTCCTATTTTTCCTATTTGTGGACCTTGCCTATTTTGACCACGCTGTGTTTTAATAAAAGCTTGCAATTAGATCTATAACGCTTGTCTGTGTCCTGCCATTGCAGCACTGTAACTAAATCCATTAGATTTAAGCCCGCTAAATTTACTGTAGATTTAGTCAACTAAAAACGTATGATATTTAGTCTATTAAAACTGGACTAAAACCAAAATAATTCAGATTACTAAAATATGATTAAAACTAAATGGCATTTTAGTCAAAAACTATGATAAATAGTTAAAACTAACTAAAATTTGCTGTCAATATTAGCACTGGTATGAATTGGACAAACTTTGTAAATATAACTTATCTATAATAGAGAACAGGATCACTCATGACATCATAAAAGTGAAGCAAAATATTAGTATTATTCCCATATATTCTATTGAATTAATGTTTTAGCATTTATGCACATATAGCTTAATTGAAGCTTTATTTCCAAGACGATTTGTGGAACTGCTGAGATGGTATGGAAGACCAGGTTTCTTTGACAGTGCCTTCAGCTCATTTGCATTTTTCGGTCTCTTGTTTCTCATTTTCCTCTTGACAGTACCCCATAGATTCAGGTCTGATGAGTTTGCTGGCCAGTCAAGCACACCAACACCATGGTCATTTAACCAACTTTTTGTGCTTTTGGCAGTTTGGACAGAAGCCAAATCCTGCTGGAAAATGAAATCTGTGTCTTCAAAAATCTGATCAGGAGAAGGAAGAAGCATGATGTGCTCCAAACTTTCTTGGTAAATGGATGTAGTGACTTTGGTTTTCAAAAAACACAATGGACCAACATCAGCAGATGACATTGCAAACCAAATCATCACAGACTTTGGAAACTTAACACTCGACTTAAAGCAACTTGGGCTATGAGCTTCTCCACCCTTCCTCCAGACTCGGACCTTGGTTTCCAAATGAAATGCAAAAGCTCTCATCTGAAAAGAGGACATTGGACCACTGGGCAACAGTCCAGTTCTTGTTCTACTTAGCCCAAGTAAGATGACTCTGACCTTGTCTGTGGCTCATGAGTGGCTTAACAAGCGGAATACTACAACTGTAGCCAAATTCCTTGACACGTTTGTGTGTGGTGGCTCTTGATGCATTGACCTCAGCTTCAGTCATTTCCTTGTGAAGTTCACTCAAATTCTTGAATCCAGTTTGCTTGACAATCCTCATAATCTGTGGTTCTCTCGGTTGGTTGTGCATCTTTTTCTTCCACTCTTTTTCCTTTCACTCAACTTTCTGTTAACATGCTTGGATACAGCACTCTGTGAACAGCTAGCTTCTTTGACAATGAATGTTTATGTCTTACCATCCTTGTGAAGGGTGTCAATGATTGTCTTCTGGACAACTATCAGATCAGCAGTCTTCTCCATGATTCTGTAGCCTAGTGAACCAAACTGAGAGACCATTTTGAAGGCTCAGGAAACCTTTGAAGGTGTTTTGAGTTGATTAGCTGATTGGCATGTCACCATATTCTAATTTGTTGAGATAGTGAATTGCTGGGTTTTTGTTAAATGTGAGCCAAAATAATCACAATTAAAAGAACCAAAGACTTACAGTAAACTACTTCAGTCTCTGTGCATTTAATTTATTTAATACACAAGTTTCACCATTTGAATAGAATTAATGAAATAAATGACCTTTTCCATGAAATTCTAATTAATTGAGATGCACTTGTAGTATGAGATGCTTGTATTGTATTTTTCACTGTATTGTATATTAGAATCAATTTCAGACACGTATACCAGATATATGTTCATGTTTAATATTTCCTACAAAATTATGTAAATAAAGAAATATATTTTGTGTTGGATCAGTTTCCTGTATCATCACTGCTCCACTCACACACTCACTATATATCACTCAATCAATAAATCGCTCATACTGCCCAAAGAGCAATCAAGCTCGGGTTTGGACGAGGCAATTGAACCAAGTGTGAAAAAACCCACAGTTCGAGAAAAG
Organism: Carassius gibelio; assembly: GCF_023724105.1. Classification (NCBI taxonomy): domain Eukaryota; kingdom Metazoa; phylum Chordata; class Actinopteri; order Cypriniformes; family Cyprinidae; genus Carassius; species Carassius gibelio. The sequence continues at coordinate 831,043 of NC_068394.1, read as the reverse complement.
GACAGAAACGCATCATAACTCAGCGGGACTCACACACACACTGACGTTACTGTCTATATGAAGATTTGTTACACACATTATTCTGACATGTTATTTCAGTGAAATAATTTCCGCTGCAGTATTAATGTCATGAAGAGAAAAGAAGAGACTCTGTAACATCTACTGTTACTGATTTATCATGCAACTAAAAGCATTATGGGTAAAATATCATGTCCGTCTATTCTGATTCTAACACACTTTCACTGATGATCCTTTATAAACACCAAACCCAGGATAGAGCGGCTGAGTGAATGTGGTCTGGACTGTGTGGATGAGGTTCATTGTGTCAGAGACGCTGTAGAAGGACAGAGTTCCTGCACTGTGATCCACAAACACTCCTATTCTCCTGCTGATGGACTTTACAGGGAGATCAGTCCATGTCTTATTGTGTATGAATGAGTAACTGGAATGAGAGCAGAATAAACTCCAGGACTGATCATTACATCCAAACAAACATTCATTACTTGTTCCCTTCCTGCTGATGCTTTTATATGACACTGATATACGAACACCTCCAATCCACTCCAGCTCCCAGTAACAGCGTTCACACACACTCTCTCTACACAACACCTGATTCACATCAAATCTGTCTGGATGATCAGGATACGGCTGGACTGTGTTAGTGACAGTAATCACTCTGTTGTTCTCAGAGAGACGGAGTCGTTTATTAACTGTATTCAGATCCAGAGTGAACTGACGGGAATCTGATGGAGATAAAACACATCAGAATCAGGAATTATGAATCGGTTTGATCTTGTCATGTAGCTGAACTCTTCATGTTCAGTGTATCATCAGTGTCTCAGTACAGATGAACAGATATCAGTGCTAATCATCATTTACATCATCAGTTCTAAAACTCTTCTTTCACCTTCTACAAGAAGAACATGATCACACTCAGTGAGGTTTTCTGCTTGTTTTCTTACTGACTTACATTGTAGGAAGTCGTTCCTGGTTTTGGGAACAATGTTGGTGATTGTGACTGTGGAAATCAACAGACATGAACAGTGTGATTCTCATGAGCCTCCATCCATTCCTAAGACATTTCTAATATGATGTTCTTCATGATGATCAATTGGTTTCTGAGAGCAGATGAATCTCCAGGACTTTCAATCAATCAATCAATCACCTTTATTTATATAGTGCTTTAAACAAAATACATTGCGCCAAAGCACTGAACAACATTCATTTGGAAAACAGTGTCTCAATAATGCAAAATGATAGTTAAAGGCAGTTCATCATTGAATTTAGTTATGTCATCTCTGTTCAGTTGAAATAGTGTCCGTTTTAATTTGCAATCAAGTCAATGATATCGCTGTAGATGAAGTGACCCCAACTAAGCAAGCCAGAGGCGACAGCGGCAAGGAACCGAAACTCCATCGGTGACAGAATGGAGAAAAAAACCTTGGGAGAAACCAGGCTCAGTTGGGGGGCCAGTTCTCCTCTGACCAGACGAAACCAGTAGTTCAATTCCAGGCTGCAGCAAGGTCAGATTGTGCAGAAGAATCATCTGTTTCCTGTGGTCTTGTCCTGGTGCTCCTCTGAGACAAGGTCTTTACAGGGGATCTGTATCTGGGGCTCTAGTTGTCCTGGTCTCCGTTGTCTTTCAGGGCAGTAGAGGTCCTTTCTAGGTGCTGATCCACCATCTGGTCTGGATACGTACTGGATCCGGGTGACTGCAGTGACCCTCTGATCTGGACACAGACTGGATCTGGCGGCCACGGTGACCTCGGAACAAGAGAGAAACAGACAAATATTAGCGTAGATGCCATTCTTCTAATGATGTAGAAAGTACGGTGTTATGTGAAGTGTTCCGGTTCCAGTTTACCTAATTAATGCAGCCTAAAAATCCTTTAACGGATTTGGATATTAAAAGCATATTAGTATGTTATGTGTAAGACAGGTTAAAGAGATGGGTCTTTAATCTAGATTTAAACTGCAAGAGTGTGTCTGCCTCCCGAACAATGTTAGGTAGGTTATTCCAGAGTTTAGGCGCCAAATAGGAAAAGGATCTGCCGCCCGCAGTTGATTTTGATATTCTAGGTTTTATCAAATTGCCTGAGTTTTGAGAACGTAGCGGACGTAGAGGAGTATAATGTAAAAGGAGCTCATTCAAATACTGAGGTGCTAAACCATTCAGGGCTTTATAAGTAATAAGCAATATTTTAAAATCTATACGATGTTTGATAGGGAGCCAGTGCAGTGTGGACAGGACCGGGCTAATATGGTCATACTTCCTGGTTCTAGTAAGAACTCTTGCTGCTGCATTTTGGACTAGCTGTAGTTTGTTTACCAAGCGTGCAGAACAACCACCCAATAAAGCATTACAATAGTCTAACCTTGAAGTCATAAATGCATGGATTAACATTTCTGCATTTGACATTGAGAGCATAGGCCGTAATTTAGATATATTTTTGAGATGGAAAAATGTAGTTTTACAAATGCTAGAAACGTGGCTTTCTAAGGAAAGATTGCGATCAAGTAGCACACCTAGGTTCCTAACTGATGACGAAGAATTGACAGAGCAACCATCAAGTCTTAGACAGTGTTCTAGGTTATTACAAGTAGAGTTTTTAGGCCCTATGATTAACACCTCTGTTTTTTCTGAATTTAGCAGTAAGAAATTACTCGTCATCCAATTTTTTATATCGACTATGCATTCCATTAGTTTTTCAAATTGGTGTGTTTCACCGGGCTGCGAGGAAATATAGAGCTGCGTATCATCAGCATAACAGTGAAAGCTAACACCATGTTTCCTGATGATATCTCCCAAGGGTAACATATAAAGCGTGAAGAGTAGCGGCCCTAGAACTGAGCCTTGAGGTACTCCATACTGCACTTGTGATCGATATGATACATCTTCATTCACTGCTACGAACTGATGGCGGTCATATAAGTACGATTTAAACCATGCTAATGCACTTCCACTGATGCCAACAAAGTGTTCAAGTCTATGCAAAAGAATGTTGTGGTCAATTGTGTCAAACGCAGCACTAAGATCCAATAACACTAATAGAGAGATACACCCACGATCAGATGATAAGAGCAGATCATTTGTAACTCTAAGGAGAGCAGTTTCAGTACTATGATACGGTCTAAATCCTGACTGGAAATCCTCACATATACCATTTTTCTCTAAGAAGGAATATAATTGTGAGGATACCACCTTTTCTAGTATCTTGGACAGAAAAGGGAGATTCGAGATTGGTCTATAATTAACTAGTTCTCTGGGGTCAAGTTGTGGCTTTTTTATGAGAGGCTTAATAACAGCCAGTTTGAAGGTTTTGGGGACATATCCTAATGACAATGAGGAATTAATAATAGTCAGAAGAGGACCTATGACTTCTGGAAGCACCTCTTTTAAGAGCTTAGATGGTATAGGGTCTAACATACATGTTGTAAGTTTAGATGATTTAACAAGTTTATACAATTCTTCCTCTCCTATAGTAGAGAATGAGTGGAACTGTTCCTCAGGGGGTCTATAGTGCACTGTCTGATGCGAAACTGTAGCTGACGGCTGAATGGTTGCAATTTTATCTCTAATAGTATCGATTTTAGAAGTAAAGTAGTTCATAAAGTCATTACTGCTGTGGTGTTGGGAAATGTCAACACTTGTTGAGGCTTTATTTTTCGTTAATTTAGCCACTGTATTGAATAAATACCTGGGGTTATGTTTGTTTTCTTCTAAAAGAGAAGAAAAGTAATCAGATCTAGCAGTTTTTAATGCTTTTCTGTAGGATATGCTACTTTCCCGCCAAGCAATACGAAATACCTCTAGTTTTGTTTTCCTCCAGCTGCGCTCCATTTTTCGGGCTGCTCTCTTTAGGGTGCGAGTATGCTCATTATACCATGGTGTCAAACTGTTTTCCTTAACCTTTCTTAAGCGTAAAGGAGCAACTGTATTTAAAGTGCTAGAAAAGAGAGAGTCCATAGTTTCTGTTACATCATCAAGTTGTTCTGAGGTTTTGGATATGCTAAGGAATTCGGATACATCAGGAAGATAACTTAAAAAGCAGTCTTTTGTGGTAGAAGTGATGGTTCTTCGATACTTGTAACAAGAAGTAGAATTTACAATTTTGGCTATATGAAGTTTACACAGAACTAAATAATGATCTGAGATATCATCACTTGGCTGCATAATTTCAACACTATCAACATCAATTCCATGTGACAGTATTAAATCTAGAGTATGATTTCGACAATGAGTAGGTCCTGAAACGTGTTGTCTAACACCAATAGAGTTCAGAATGTCTATAAATGCTGATCCCAATGCATCTTTTTCATTATCGACATGGATATTAAAATCACCAACTATTAAGACTTTATCTGCAGCCAGAACTAACTCGGATGTAAAATCACCAAACTCTTTAATAAAGTCTGTATGGTGCCCTGGTGGCCTATATACAGTAGCCAGTACAAACATAACAGGGGATTTATCATTAACATTGGTTTCTCTGGATAATGTTATATGAAGCACCATTACTTCAAACGAGTTATACTTGAAGCCTGCCCTCTGAGAAATCCTGAAAACGTTATTATAAATTGAAGCAACTCCTCCCCCTTTGCCTTTTAGACGCGGCTCGTGTTTATAACAATAATCTTGGGGGGTGGACTCATTTAAAATAATGTAATCATCAGGTTTTAGCCAAGTTTCTGTCAAACAGAGCACATTTATATTATGATCAGTTATCATATTATTTACAAAAAGTGTTTTCGTAGAAATGGATCTGATATTCAATAAGCCAATCTTTATCATTTGTTTATCCATATTGCATTTGTTTTTTATTTGTTGAACCTCAATTAAATTGTTAACCTTAACTTGGTTTGGACGTTTTTTGTATTTTCTAGTTCGGGGAACAGACACAGTCTCTATAGTGTGATATCTAGGTGAAAGAGTCTCTATGTGCTGAGAATTAACTGACCTCTGTGACGGGAGGCAGCTAGCAGACGGTCGGTTTAGCCAGTCTGTCTGCTTCCTGACCTGGGCCCCAGTTAGTCAAATATAAACACTAAGACTATTTGCCATATTTCTAGACAGAAGAGTGGCGCCACCCCAGGAGGGATGAAGACCATCTCTTTTAAACAGGTCAGGTCTGCCCCAAAAGCTCGTCCAATTGTCTATGAAACCTATGTTATTCTGTGGGCACCACTTAGACATCCAGCCATTGAGTGATGACAATCTGCTATGCATCTCATCACCACGGTAAGCAGGGAGGGGACCAGAGCATATTACAGTGTCTGACATCGTGCTTGCAAGGTTACTTTACCTCTGTCTGAGATCTTCTTGAGCTGCTCTTTGCAGAAATCCTCCAGTTTGTCTCTCAGCTGATGAACAGATTCTCTCAGAGCATCAGAAGAGACGAGAGAACTGAAGAGATCGTCATTTACGTCTGTAGATTCAGGAGGTGCTGAGAGAGACTGGAAACTCTACAGAAAACAGACATCAAACTCATGAGCTCCACACTTCACCCAATAACCTTCAGGAACATCAGATTTGTGCGGCTCTTGTTGACTTGACTGATCCTTAGTAACTCACCTCAATCCAGCACTTTCATTCATATTCATTATATCACATTAGAGCTGCAGATTCTAGTATTTGCCAATTACACTATAAGTAAACCTTCTAGGAAATAGTTTGGATAAAACATCAGTTAAAAACATAAATGTCCATCTAACAGCTCAAGCACATCAATGGAGCCTGATTGTAGGGTTGAGTAGATTTGCTCAGGAAAGGCAGAGATTAGAATAAACATTTTTTTTTTCAAAAGAAGATGATCAGATGAGAGTCTGACTGATGATTATATAATAAGAGACTCATGAAATGTTTCTCTGTGAGTCTCTGTCACAGCAGGATCTGATCAAGTCCGCTCTGATCCTGTTCTTCTAGATCTGTGTTACCTGCAGGAACTGGATGTGATGTGTGTGTGAAAGCTGCTCCAGCTCAGCGTCTCTCCTCCTCAGATCATTGATCTCCTGCTCCAGTCGCTCCAGTCGTCCTTCAACTCGACTCACTGCAGTCTTTTCCTGATCTCTGATCAGTCGTATCAGCTCAGAGCGGCTTCTCTCAATGGAGCGGATGAGCTCAGTAAAGATCCTCTCACTGTCCTCCACTGCTGTCTGTGCAGAGCGCTGTTAGGACACACAGTGATTCAGCTTCAGTGAGTCTGAACTGAGACGGAGACAAACTTCTCTTCTTCTCCAGACTCACCTTATGAGACTCCACAGTCTCTCTCAGCTGCTGGAGATCTTTCTCTCTCTGCTGGATTCTCTGCTGGAGCGTCTTCTGCGTCTTCTTCAGCTGCTTCTGCAGGACAAACAGATGATAGTGAATCTCACAGAAAACTACTGGATCTAAATCATCATAAGTGTTTCTGCATCATTAATCTCCGGCTCTATACAGAAGTCTGAGTATTACACTGAGTATTAACTTGATCACTAGTGTTAAAAACCTGTTTCTCTGTCCTCTGTGCTGCAGCTGATACAGTGTTGTGGTTTTTATGGTCATCCATACACAGCACACAAATACATTTCTGATCTGTGCGACAGAAAACCTCAAGAAGCTTCTCATGTTTCTGGCAGATCATCTCCTGCAGTCGTCCAGTGGCTTCGGTCAAATTGTGTCTCTTTCCTTTAAACCAACTCTCATGTTGTTCGAGGTGATTCTGACAGTAAGAGTTCAGACACATCAGACAGGACTTGACAGCTTTGTATTTTCTTCGAACACAGACGTCACACTGCACATCTCCAGCTCCAGCGTCACAGTCAGCAGGACGTTTCCTCTTCTTAAGTTTCTTCACCAGTTCAGCCAGCACAGTGTTTCTAGCTAAAGCAGGTCTTGGACTGAAGGTCTCTCTGCACTGAGGGCAGCTGTAGATTGTCATCTGACCCTCCTGATCCCAGTAGTCTGTAATACAACTCTTACAGTAACTGTGTCCACACTGGATGGTCACTGGATCCTTCAAGAGATCCAGACACACTGGACACATGAATTCATCCTGAGAAAAGCTGGCTTCTGCCATTTTACTGCTTAAATACAGAGACACAACACAGAACAGCTCAACTACACTTCAGTTTCTCTTTCCTTTAAGTCATGTGATTCTGGTTTCCTGTGTTTATGTTTGTGTTTGAGTGACGTGTGTAAAACAGGTGTGTGTGTGAGTCTGTACATAATGAAATGTCTACTAGATGTCAGTTTCAGACAAACACTCAAAAAGTACCAGCGAAAAAGAAGCAGGACAATAGCCTTGAAAACGTGACCAACCACCATCCACTGTTAAGCAGTTCTGTGTGGATTACTAACAAATTGTAGTTTGTTACTGATCACATATTATATAATAAAAACTGTAGTTAGTAACAAAGTCACTCAGTTTATTTATTCTGACTGCTTTTTAGATTGCTTTTTTTTATCAAACTTGTTTTTAACTTAGCATTAAACATACCATATTGATATAAATTATCAACATTATAAAATGCATTAAACATTATATTACATTACTTTGGGCCATCAGTGGGCTCCACCACTGGAGTTTTGATAATTCCTCCCGCACTACATTTCCCATAAGCCCAGTGCCTGGTACTGATCACCCTCTGACACCTGAAGCTCATTAACCCAGCTATTTATAGCAGGCCCACGCTTAGGCTCTTTGCAAAGTCTTGAATTTGCCTTGGTGAACATTTCTGAGTGTTTGTTTCTTGTATTTTTGGACTGCCTATTGTTATTACCCTGCCTGCCTTTGTTACCGATCTTTTGCTGCTTGCACCTCGGACTGTTAACCTTATATTGGATTATTGTTGTAGTTTGATTGCCGCCTGCCCTGACCACACGCCTGGTAACTGTTTATGATTCTTTCTGCCCTGCTCTACTGCCTTACCTGTGCACTGACCACTTCTTCTAAGACCACGTTTCTAATAAAGCTGCAAATGGATTCCAGTTATTGTGATGAATCAGTACACATGCAAATGTGTTGTGAAATTATTGAAATATTAACTTTGTATCTGATCATCAGTGAATCAGGACATGGCACATTTAGACTTGGCAACATCAAGTGACTTCTCTATCTGGATAACCTGATTGGATCACTGTTTTTTACACAATATTCAAATAAGTCTTACACCATCTATTCTCACCTGCTTGTGTGCTCCGTGAGGAAAATGTAACATCTGTTTCTATATTTCCCTTTCTCCGAGTCTACATACCATAAGAGAAGACCAGACCTAAACAGTAACGGCACCAGTTCACTTGATATGATGAAGACACAGTATTTCAAAGCTACACATCCGTGATCTTATAGATTCATTTAGTCCATAACGAAATATGTCTTTTAATGAAACCTCATCAAAAGGTATCCTAAAAGATAACTCACAGGACTGAGTGATATACTCCTCAATAGGTGAACTCCCCGTCATAATTCGAGTAGCTGGTCGACAGGGTCCATACTTGGCCAAGGTCCTTTAGGAAAGCCGCTGGATCTTTGTGTGTTCAGACCAGGGGTCTCACATTGTGTACGCACAAAACAGGCCACTTCCTACGCAAAAGACGGGATTTATAATTACAAAGTTGATGGGAAGATTTGTGCTTCTGCCCACAATCTCTGACCCATGCGTACGCACACTTTTACTACAGTGAGAAAAACTGTAGTTTTCATTTTGATATAAATTATAAGATTAAAAATGACACTCATTAATGGAGATGAGCACTGAGATCACAAACAGTCAATATGCAGAAGTTAAAGATTATATGAACAGACATATTTGTAGTGGATGTGATATTTTTTGATTAAACTAAATTGCAGATCTCACGTTATGTGAAAATATTTTTAGTGAGAACAAGGAAATGAAGCATTATCAGCAAAATGGCATAAATGTATTTTATTTAAAACTATTAAAATAGCCTACTATTTGGCCAGTGTAAAAGAATGAATCAACTCCTTTCTAAAAAGCTTCTCCGAGAAGTATTTTACACAATTTTGTATTTATGGATTTTTATATATATTTATTCTAAAACATAAAAAGGATACTGGGTTATTTTAGAAATGTAAATTGTTGGCAATGATATGCAGATGAGGTTATGCATAGTAAAACTACACGTTGCAAGCTCCATACATAGTGATTTCAGGGAGGAGATGGGGAGGAAATGCACGTACACACAATCTTTCTCCAACTGGCATTTATAAAAGGATTTTTGCGCAGGTTGTGGTGTGCGAATGGTTTTATAAATATGAAAACGTTTGTGCGTACGCAGAATCTAGCTTTTGTGTGAACGTACACTTTTAGGACGAATTCTAGGTAAAGATTCATAAATTAAGCACCAGGAAATCAAATCAAGTGTGCAAGCATTAATCTTACTGTCTTTATGAGGATTTATTACACATATTTATTACGACATGTTATGTCACTGACAGACGTTCAGCTGCAGTATTAATTCAATTCAAGTTTATTTGTGTAGCGCTTTTCACAATACAGATTATTTCATAGTAGCTTTACAGGAAATTAAGTTTCTATAATATATTCAGTAGTAGCTTGTCAGTAGTGACTACGTCAAATTGATGTACATATGGCAGAAATGTACAGTAAAATTCAGTTAAAGACAAAATCAAACAGACAATGAACATTATTAACAGCAATGATTATATGTTGCAAATTAAATTAAATTGTGTCATTATATGGTGCAAAAAAAATTAATTATGTCATGTAATTTAAACAATTAATTTCATGAAGAAAAAAAAGAGACTCTATAGCATCTCATTGTTACTAATTTATCATGCAGCTCAAAGCATTATGGGAAAATATCACGCCAATCTATTCTGATTCATCAACAAAGTGTCACTGATGATCCAGAACCAACCAAAAACCCAGAATAGAGCGTCTGAGTGAATGTGGTCTGAACTGTGTGGATGAGGCTCATTGTGTCAGAGACGCTGTAGAAGGACAGAGTTCCTGCACTGTGATCCACAAACACTCCTATTCTCCTGCTGATGGACTTCACAGGGAGATCAGTCCATGTCTTATTGTGTCCAAATGAGTATCTGGGAGAAGTGTAGTCCAAACTCCAGGACTGATCATTATATCCAAACAAACCTTTATTATCCAATCCCTTCCTGCTGATGCTCTTATATGACACTGCTATACGAACACCTCCACTCCACTCCAGCTCCCAGTAACAGCGTCCACACACACTCTCTCTACACAACACCTGATTCACATCAAATCTGTCTGGATGATCAGGATACGGCTGGACTGTGCCAGTGTTAGTAATAACTCTGTTGTTCTCAGAGAGACGGAGGCGTTTATTCACTGTGTTCAGATCCAGAGTGAACTGACGGGAATCTGATGGAGATAAAACACATCAGAATCAGGAATTATGAATCTGTTTGATCTTTTCATGTTCAGTGTATCATCAGTGTCTCAGTACAGATGACCAGATATCAGTGCAAATCATCATTACCATCTTCATCAGTTATAAAACTCTTCTTTCACATTCTACAGGAAGAACATGAACACACTTTTTCTGCTTGTTTTCTTACAGACTTACATTGTAGGAAGTCGTCCCTGGTTCTGGGAACAATGTTGGTGATTGTGTCTGTGGAAATCAACAGACATGAACAGAGTGATTCTCATGAATCTGCATCCATTCCTAAGACATTTCTAATACTTTATTCATGATATGAGATGATGATGGACTCATTTGTGAGAGCGGATGAATCTCCAGTGGTCTCATTTATAAACGTTGCGTACACACAAAATGGGCATAATATATACGTACATAATTTTCCACGCACATATCGTGATTTATAAAAAATAAACCCGATTCCAAAAAATTTTGGACACTGTAGAAATTGTGAATAAAAACAGAATGCAATGATGTGGAAGTTTCAAATGTCACTATTTTATTCATAATACAACATACACTGTAGATGACATATCAAATGTTTAAACCTAGAAAATGTATAATTTTAAGGGGAAAATAAGTTGATTTTAAATTTCATGGCATCAACACATCTCAAAAAAGTTGGGACAAGGCCATGTTTACCACTGTGTGGCATTCCCTCTTCTTTTTATAACAGTCTGCAAATGTCTGGGGACAGGAGACAAGTTGCTCAAATTTAGGAATAGGAATGTTGTCCCATTCTTGTCTAATACAGGCTTCTAGCTGATCAACTGTCTTAGGTCTTCTTTGTCGCACCTTCCTCTTTATTAAGCGCCAAATTTTTTCTATGGGTGAAAGATCTGGACTGCAGGCTGGCCATTTCAGTACCCGGATCCTTATTCTATGCAGCCTTGATGCTGTAATTGATTCAGTATGTGGTCTGGCATTGTCATTTTGGAAAATGCAAGGTCTTCCCTGAAAGAGACGACATCTGGATGGGAGCATATGTTGTTCTAGAACTTGGATATACCTTTCAGAATTGATGGTGCCTTTTCAGATGTGTAAGCTGCCCATGCAACACGCACTCATGCAACCCCATACCATCAGAGATACAGGCTTCTGAACTGAGTGCTGATAACAACTTGGGTTGTCCTTGTCCTCTTTAGTCCAGATGACATGGCGTCCCAGTTTTCCAAAAAGAACTTCAAATTTTGATTTGTCTGACCACAGAAAAGTTTTCCACTTTGTCACAGTCCATTTTAAATGAGCCTTGGCCCCGAGAAAACACCTGCGCTTCTGGATCATGTTTAGATATACATTACATTTACATTACATTGAATCATTTAGCAGACGCTTTTATCCAAAACGACTTACAAATGAGTACAATAGAAGCAGTCAGGTCAACAAGAGAACAACAACAGAATACAAGTGCCATGACAAGTCTCAGTTAGTCTATTATAGAACGTATAGCCAGGTGTATATAGTTTTTTTTTTTTTTTTTTTTTTTTTTTTTATTAAATGAAAAAGACAAGAAAAGGAAAAGTACTGGTGTTAGTAGGTTAAGTGCAGGCGAAAAAGATGAGTCTTTAGATGTTTCTTGAAAATGAGTAAAGACTCAGCTGTACGAATTGAGATTGGGAGGTCATTCCACCAGCTGGGTACAGTCCAGGAAAAGGTCCGTGAGAGTGATTTTGAATTTATTTGGGATGGCACCACAAGGCGTTGTTCACTTGCAGAGCGCAAACTTCTGGAGGGCACATAGGATTTAACCAGTGAGTTTAGGTAAGTTGGTGCCGTGCCAGTGGTCGTCTTGTAGGCAAGCATCAGTACCTTGAATTTGATGCGAGCAGCTACTGGTAGCCAGTGTAACCTGATGAGGAGAGGAGTAACATGAGCTTTTTTTGGCTCATTGAAGACAACCCTCGCTGCTGCATTCTGGATCATTTGCAGAGGCTTGACAGTACATGCAGGAAGGCCCGCCAGGAGAGCATTACAATAGTCCAGTCTGGAGAGAACAAGAGCTTGGACAAGAAGTTGGGTTGCTTGCTCTGACAGGAAGGGTCTAATCTTCCTAATGTTGTATAAGGCAAACCTGCAGGACCGGGTCGTTGTAGCAATGTGGTCAGTGAAGCTTAATTGATGATCCATCACAACTCCTAGGTTTCTGACTGTCCTCGAAGGAGTTATGGTTGACGAGCCCAGCTGTATAGAGAAGTTGTGATGAATCAATGGGTTAGCTGGAATCACCAGTAGTTCAGTCTTTGTAAGGTTAAGCTGAAGGTGATGGTCATTCATCCAGCTAGAAATGTCACTTAGACAGGCTGAAATGCGAGCAGCTACCATCGGGTCATCAGGCTGGAATGAGAAGTAGAGTTGGGTGTCATCAGCATAGCAGTGATAAGAAAAGCCATGCTTCTGAATGACAGATCCTAAAGATGTCATGTAGATGGAGAAGAGAAGTGGTCCAAGTACTGAGCCTTGAGGAACCCCAGTAGCAAGGTGGTGTGACTTTGAAACATCACCCCTCCAAGACCCACTGAAGGATCTGTCAGAGAGGTAGGACTTAACCCACAGGAGAGCAGTTCCAGAGATTCCCATCTTTCTTAAGGTGGACAGGAGAATCTGGTGATTAACAGTGTCAAAAGCAGCAGACAGGTCCAGTAAGATGAGTACCGAGGATTTTGAAGCTGCTCTTGCTAGTCGCAGGGCTTCAGTAACCGAGAGCAGAGCAGTCTCAGTTGAGTGGCCACTTTTGAAGCCAGATTGGTTGCTGTCGAGGAGGTTGTTCTGTCCAAGGAACATAGAAAGCTGGTTGAACACAGCCCGCTCAAGTGTCTTTGCAATGAATGGAAGAAGGGATACCGGTCTGTAGTTTTCAAGAAGCGCTGGATTTAGAGATGGTTTCTTGAGCAGTGGGCTTACCCGAGCCTGCTTGAATGCTAAGGGAAATGTTCCAGATTGAAGAGAGGAGTTGATAATGTGAGTAAGTGAAGGTATGACTGAAGAAGAGATCGCTTGAAGGAGGTGAGTGGGGATAGGATCAAGTGGACAAGTAGTAGGATGATTGGACAGGAGAAGTTTGGAGACGTCCATCTCTGAGAGTGGGGAGAAGGAGGATAAAGAGTGTGCACCAGTCATTGTGAAGTTTTCCTCAGTCTGCGGTGTGGAGAATTGTTCACTGATGGATCTTGTCTTATTTGTGAAGAAAGCTGCAAAGTCGTCCGCTGTAAGAGTCGATGGAGGAGGTGGAGGCAGCGGATTAAGAAGAGAAGAGAAAGTCTTGAATAGTGTCCGAGCGTCACAGCAGCTGTTAATTTTGTTGTGGTAGTAGGATGTTTTAGCTGTGAAGACATTTGCAGAGAAGGAAGAGAGGAGAGATTGATACACACTGAGGTCCGTAGAGTTTTTTGATTTCTGCCATTTCCTCTCTGCAGCCCTGAGTTTAGAGCGATGTTCACGGAGAACCTCGGACAGCCAGGGGGCAGATGGGGCAGTGCGTGCTGGTCTAGACAACAGTGGGCAAAAGTTGTCCAAGCAAGATGTTAAAGTGGAGCAAAGAGTGTCCGTAGCACTGTTCATGTCCAGAGCAGAAAACTGAGAGAATGGTGGAAGAGAGGATTAAACCACAGCAGATAGGCGAGATGGAGAGAGTGAGCGTAGGTTCCGTCGAAAGGTGACCTGCGTTGGAGTGTGTGCCACTTCAGGAGTAAGTGCTAGGTTAGCAGTAATGAGGAAGTGATCAGAGGTGTGCAGTGGAGCAACTGAAGAGGTGTCCACAGAACAACCGCGCGTGTAGATGAGGTCAAGTTGGTTGCCCGATTTGTGAGTCGCTGTAGTGGACACTAGCTTGAGATCAAATGAGGTGAGCAGAGTTTTGAAGTCAGCAGCTTGGGGTTTATCTAAGTGGATGTTGAAGTCACCAAGCAGTACCAGAGGAGTACCATCTTCAGGAAAGTTTGATAGCAGCACATCCAACTCCTCCAAGAAGTTTCCCAGTTGACCTGGAGGACGATAAATGACCACAAAGTGGATTTTAACAGGGTGGGTTACAGTAATGGCATGTGATTCAAATGAACCAGTACCTGTAGGTGATGGCTGAAGTTCAAATTTCCATTCTTTGGATATAAGGAGACCCGTACCTCCACCCCTCCCAGTGGTACGAGGAGTGTGGAAACAAGTGAAATTAGTAGAGAGGGCTGCAGGGGTGGCAGTATCTTCAGGTTTGATCCAAGTCTCTGTCAGTGCCATGAGGTTGAGACCGGAAGATATGGCTTCTTCTTTGACCTATTGAGTTTAGCTGGCAACGGTGAATGCCACGGTGGATTGTGTTCACAGACAATGTTTTCTGGAAGTATTCCTGAGCCCATGTTGTGATTTCCATTACAGTAGCATTCCTGTATGTGATGCAGTGCCTTCTAAGGGCCTGAAGATCACTAGCATCCAGTATGGTTTTCTGGCCTTGACCCTTACGCACAGAGATTGTTCCAGATTCTTTGAATCTTTGGATGATATTATGCACTGCAGATGATGATTATATCAAACTCTTTGCAATTTTCCTCTGAGAAACTCCTTTCTGATATTGCTCCATTATTTCACGTTGCAGCATTGGGGGAATTGGTGATCCTCTGCCCATCTTGACTTCTGATAATCACTCCCACTCTGAGAAGCTCTTTTTATACCCAGTCATGTTGCCAATTGACCTAATAAGTTGCAAATTGGTCCTCCAGCTGTTCCTTATATGTACATTTAACTTTTTTTCCGGCCTCTTATTGCTACCTTTCCCAACTTTTTTGGAATGTGTAGCTCTCATGAAGTCCAAAATGAGCCAATATTCGCATGACATTTCAAAAGGTCTCATTTTCAACATTTGATATGTTATCTATATTCTATTGTGAATAAAATATGTTTACGACATTTGTAAATTATTCCATTCCTTTTTTACTCACAATTTGCACAATGTGCCAACTTTTTTGGAATCGGGTTTATAATTACATAATTTAATTAACAATAAACATAATTTTCCTGTGATGTTATTTTATGACAGTGAGGAGTGCTATAGGTGCACAATAATTAAATTTAAACTACACAGATCACATGTTATGATAAATATTTTAGCGAGAACAATGATTGATGATGCACATTTACTGTGATATTATGGTGGACACTGCTGGACAGAGGTGTTAATGTTGTGTAAAGTCATCTTTCTACAATACTTTGTCAGTGATGCGCCTAATCAGACTATACACTGCAATAAATATGGGCTTATCTGTTTCCACTAAAATAGCTAAAATATTTGTATCTTATCAGCAAAACTGCATGCATTAATTTGAAATTCTGGTTAGTGTAAAAGAATGAGATCATCTAAAATATATCTGAGAACTACTTAAAACAATTTTTAATGGATATTTTTATATATTTATTCTAAAACATAGCAAGGATACTATTTACCTACTGTCTCCATGTTAAACATGGTGTCACGTGTATGGTTATGCATAGTAAAACTAGGTGTTGTTAGCTCCATATTTGGTGATTTCGGGGAGGAGACGAGGTGGAGATGAATGTATGCACAATCTTCCCCTGAATGGAATTTATAAAGAGTTTTTTGTGCAGGTTCTGACGTACACATGGTTTTATACATCTGAAAACTTTTGGGCGTACGCAAAATATAGCTTTTGTGCCTACGTGAAATTTTAGGATGAAATCTACGAATCTAAATGAGACCCCAGGACTTTACCTCTGTCTGAGATCTTCTTGAGCTCCTCTTTGCAGAAATCCTCCAGTTTGTCTCTCAGCTGATGAACAGATTCTCTCAGATCATCAGAAAAGACAAGACAACTGAAGGGATTGTCATTTATGTCTGTAGATTCAGGAGGTGCTGAGAGAGACTGGAAACTCTACAGAAAACAGAAATCAAAACTCTTGAGCTCCACACTTCACCCAGTAACCTGCAGAACATCAGATTTGTGCGGCTCTTGTTGAGTTGATCTTTAGTAACTCACCTCAATCCAGCCCCTTTCACTGCATCAGCTTCATTTTTCTCATATTCATTATATCACACTAGAGCTACAGATTCTACTATTTGGCACTTACACTATATGTGAAACTTCTAGGAAATAGTTTGGATAAAGATCTGCTAAAAACTAGAGATATTCCGATACCCTTTTTCTCTTCCTGATACCAATTCCGATTCCTGGGCTCAGGGTATCGGCCGATACAGAGTACTGATCCGATACCTTAGTGTGTATCTGTTTATACAGCTGTTTATACTACTTGAAACAAAAATCTAAACACTGCAAACTAAAAAAGGTATTTTAGTTTTACAATATAACTGTATAAAAAACTCCAACAAATAAGTCTAGGAATATAAAAAATGATATATTAATCAGATAATCTCTTTACAACAAAACAAGCAAAAAACAAGCAACCGTCTAGGCATAATTATTATTATTAATAGACACGTATTACTACATATTACTACATAGTTATTACTGCATAGAGACATAGCTAAATCTACAACAGTAGCTTAATACATTGTCAATTTACTCGCCATGAAGATCTTTGAGTGTCTGTGTTTATGATATGATCATTTTCTCAAATGAAACGGTAAATTCTCATGAAGTGACGGTATATGCGTTCATGTCCTCATATAGTGACACACGGCATGAGACTACAAAACAGCGAGCTCCCGCACATTTGCGCCCATCACCCACAGAGATGTAGAATTTGCAGGAGTAATATTTAAATAGTATTTTGCAGTTTAAAATTCTCAGACACTAGTATATATTCGGCTACAGTCTGGAGCCTTGCGCTTAGACTAACACGGAAGAGACTGAACGCAGCTGTGGGTATCGAATATATTCAAACTTACTACCGGTACTACAGAGACACTGGTATCATCATATTTTTACATTTTCAGCACCGACTTGGTAGTGAAGTGCCAGTACTTGTGGCATCCCTAGTCGCAGTTTTACTGTCTGGTTGGTCCAGTCTGAAATACTGCTAAACAGCGGACATACCGGTAACCACTGATCTATAATATAGAAGCGGCTTCACTGTCTGTTGGCAGTTTAGAAAGCGATGAGCAATCCAGTCATATATAGATCAGTGCTGCTAACGCATTTTCATTTCTTCTTCGCTGCTCTAAACAGGGGTTGCTTGTGGCAACACAGCACAACTTCCTGTGTTTGCAATGCATTCTGAGCAGCGAAGAAGAACCGTGCAGCGGTTAGGCAAAGCTGGCGGTCATAACTAGGTCTTGAAAATAGTATCGGATCGTATATGAGTTCATGTACTCGCCGATGCCGATGCCAGAATTTTGTTGTGGTATCGTGATATTTCCGATACTAGTATCGGAATTGTAACAACTCTACTAAAAACATCAATGTATATCAAACAGCTCCAGTGGCGACTCGTCGGGGAAGGCAGGGGAGGCACTGCTTCACCATGATTTTGAGGTAAAAATGGGAGGAGGTTGATTTAATGTTAACAAAATTCACAATAAATTTTGGTACATGAAGCCTTGTAGGGGAGGCTAGCCATCCTTCTGGTATCAACCAATCATCATAGAGGCGAAAAATTGCATGATATTAGTTTGAATGTCTCCCGCTGCGCTGATAATGTACCAAGTACTTATGCTGAGTAGCGATATTGAATATTTGATTGCCATCAGATTTACCAAGTTCTCATACAAATAGTATAAATACAAATTTTAAATAAAGTGAAAATATATAATATAGGCTACAACAGTCAGCTTAATTAAATGGCGCAACACACAGCTCTCTTTAAACACAGACCATGAGAAGGGATGAATGTTTGCTTTAAGTGATAGTCCGGGTAAGTGATATTATATTATCTTACTGTGTGTCGTTTTCTTTACGTTTTCTTACTAAAAGCAACCAAAAAGCCATTTTAATGTGGTTAAGCAAATAATAGTAATAATAATAATAATAATCGGCAGGGATCCCAGACCAATACAATTAGTGTGCCTCCTCTATTTTTAAACCCACGAGATCCCACTGAACAGCTCAAGCACATCAATGGAGCCTGATTGTAGGGTTGAGTAGATTTGCTCAGGAAAGGCATTGATTAGAATGAACATTTATAACTTTAGAGCAGTTAGAGAAATTTCAAAAGGACCCTTGAAGGGTAGTGAAGTGTGGTGGCGCTAGTGGTGTTTGACAGCCAAATATCTTCAAGAAGAAAGAGCTTAGGAGAAAGAGACTTTCAGAGCTGAAAGTCATTTTTTTAGTGGTGCCTCTTTCAGAAGAAGATGATCAGATGAGAGTCTGACTGATGATTATATAATAAGACACTCATGAAATGTTTCTCTGTGAGTCTCTGTCACAGCAGGATCTACTCAGGTCCACTATGATCCTGTTCTTCTAGATCTGTGTTACCTGCAGAAACTGGATGTGATGTGTGTGTGAAAGCTGCTCCAGCTCAGCGTCTCTCCTCCTCAGATCATTGATCTCCTGCTCCAGTCGCTCCAGTCGTTCTTCAACTCGACTCACTGCAGTTTTTTCCTGATCTCTGATCAGTCGTATCAGCTCAGAGCGGCTTCTCTCAATGGAGCGGATGAGCTCAGTAAAGATCCTCTCACTGTCCTCCACTGCTGTCTGTGCAGAGCGCTGTTAGGACACACAGTGATTCAGCTTCAGTGAGTCTGAACTGAGACGGAGACAAACTTCTCTTCTTCTTCAGACTCACCTTATGAGACTCCACAGTGTCTCTCAGCTGCTGGAGATCTTTCTCTCTCTGCTGGATTCTCTGCTGGAGTGTCTTCTGCGTCTTCTTCAGCTGCTTCTGCAGGACAAACAGATGATAGTGAATCTCACAGAAAACTACTGGCACTAAATCAACACATGGACAGATGAATCCAGGAAAAGTGGAACTGATAAGAGCTGTAGGTTCAAACTCTTGAAGGGATGATTGATGGTTTACCACTATTGTACATCTATTAATAAATATCAAAACCTCTTTCACGCTACAAGTGTAAGTATTATAAAAGTGAAACTGAAACAGACATAAAGCTTCAAATTTAAAGTTTTTCTCCATTAATCTGCGGCTCTATACAGAAAACAATCTGACTGTTGGATCACTACACTGAGTATTAACTTGATTGCTAGTGTTAAATACCTGTTTCTCTGTCCTCTGTGCTGCGGCTGATACAGTGTTGTGGTTTTTATGTTCATATTTTGTACACAGCTCACAAATACATTGTTGGTCAGTAATACAGTACATTTCCAGATGTTTCTCATGTTTCTGGCAGATCATCTCCTGCAGTCGTCCAGTGGCTTCAATCACTTTGTGTGGCTTACGCAAATGAATTTCCTGATGATGGTCAAAATGAGTTTGACAGTAAGATTCCTGACACATCAGACAGGACTTGACAGCTTTGTATTTTCTTCCAGTACAGACGTCACACTGCACATCTCCAGCTCCAGCGTCACAGTCAGCAGCAAGTTTGGTCTTCTTGAGTTTCTTCACCAGTTCAGCCAGCACAGTGTTTCCAGCTAAAACAGGTCTTGGATTGAAGGTCTCTCTGCACTGAGGACAGCTGTAGACTTTCTTCTGATCCTCCTGATCCCAGCGGTCTGTAATACAGCTCTTACAGTAACTGTGTCCACACTGGATGGTCACTGGATCCTTCAGGAGATCCAGACACACTGGACACATGAATTCATCCTGACAAATTCTGAATTCTGCCATTTTACTGCTTAAATACAGAGACACACAACACACGACAGCTCAACTACACTTCAGTTTCTCCTTCCCTGAACTCTGGTGATTCATGTTTCCTGGTTCTGTTTGAGTCATGTGTGTAAAACAGGCATTTCAAGTCTATAAAGCATGATTTGTCTATTAGATGCCAATCTCAGGCATACACCCAAAGATTACAAGTTACAGAGAAGCAGGACAACAGCCTTACAAAGTGCAGAACTACTGTATCCTGATTACTATACTTACAGGTCCATCTAAAAAATATATTTCCTAGAAAGAGTTATATTTGTAATTTAATTATAAAAAAGCAAACTTTCTTGTCAAGTCAAGTCACCTTTATTTATATAGCGCTTTAAACAAAATACATTGCGTCAAAGCAACTGAACAACATTCATTAGGAAAACAGTGTGGCAATAATGCAAAACAACAGTTAAAGGCAGTTCATCATTGAATTCAATCAGGACCACTTCTGTCAAGTATATTTATGACAATTATAATTGCATACAGTTAGTGTTGGCGGTATGGTTATGTTCTGGGCAACACTCCCCACGCCTGTCCATGCAGCCATGCTTGGACAGAGTGGGGAGAGCAGCAAGACAAACCCCCCTGGGGTACAGAACAGAACCATTATAAGCATACATAATTACAATTCACAATTACATGAGTTGTAAACAAAATGTGATAGAGACTGCTTCCAATGAAGAGACTGTCAAGAAAGAACAAAGTTAGATCGGATAACAGGTTCAGTTGGTGGAGTTGGGGTTGGAGGAGGAAGTTAATTGCAAGCAGCGATGCGATGGAAGAGACACTGAAGAATGTGAATTTAAATAGGCCGCAGGTGATAGGTGTCAAGACTGGATTGGAACACATCAGGATCAGCTGACTATCAGCTGATGTAAGCGTGACTAACGTGGCCTGACTGAACTAACGCAATGCTCGATTTCAGTGATGTCATCTCTGGTCAGTTTAAATAGTGTCTGTGCATTTATTTGCAATCAAGTCAATGATATCGCTGTAGATGAAGTGACCCATAACTAAGCAAGCCAGAGGCGACAGCAGCAAGGAACCGAAACTCCATCGATGACAGAATGAAGAAAAAAACCTTGGGAGAAACCAGGCTGTCGGGGGTCAGTTCTCCTCTGACCAGACGAAACCAGTAGTTCAATTCCAGGCTGCAGCAAAGTCAGATTGTGCAGAAGAATCATCTGTTTCCTGTGGTCTTGTCCTGGTTCTCCTCTGAGACAAGGTCTTTACAGGGGATCTGTATCTGGGGCTCTAGTTGTCCTGGTCTCTGCTGTCTTTCAGGGCTGTAGAGGTCCTTTCTAGGTGCTAATCCACCATCTGGTCTGGATACGTACTGGATCCGGGTGACTGCAGTGACCCTCTGATCTGGACACAGACCGGATCTGGTGGCTACGATGACCTCGGAACAAGAGAGAAACAGACTAATATTAGTGTAGATGCCATTCTTCTAATGATGTAGCAAGTACATCTGGTGTTATGGCTTGTATTCTAGATTCATTGCACACATATTGAAATATTTCAGAGTTGCTTTGTTTTAATGAAGGTTATGACTTACAGCTTTAATTTTTTTGAGATACTGAAATTTTAATTTCCCTAACAGTAAGTTGTAACCATCAGAATTAAAACAAAAATTTGGAATGTCAAATGGTTCTCCCATCCAAAGGAACAGGGGAGGTTGGTAGATGCACTGAAAAGGGGTGAGGCCGGTAGTTTGCTGACTGAGGGAGATTTGTGCGTACTCAGCCCAGGGAAGGTAGAGGCTCCAACAAAGATACCTCCCGATTTCCTGAATCTTTCATTCAGTCTGGCCATTTGATTGTGGATGATATCCAGAGGTGGGGCTAACTGATACTCAGAAGAGCTGGAAAAAGGCCCGCCATACCCCGGAGATGAATTGGGCCCATGATCAGAGGTGATGTTTTCAGGGATGGTGAAATTGTGAAGTTTAATTTGCACCCCTTAGAGAACCTGTCGACAACTATGAAGATGCATGTGTAAGATTCAGACCTGGAGAGGTCTTAAATATAGAGACACACAACACACAACAGCTCAACTACACTTCAGTTCCTCCTTCCCTGAACTCAGGTGATTCATGTTTCCTGGTTCTGTTTGAGTCATATGTGTAAAACAGGCATGTCAAGTCTATAAAGCATGATTTGTCTATTAGATGTCAATCTCAGACATACACCCAAAGAATACAAGTTACAGAGAAGCAGGACAACAGCCTTACAAAGTACAGAAATACTGTATCCTGATTACTATACTTACAGGTCCATCTAAAAAAAAAAAATTATATCCTAGAACAGATGTTCGGTTTTTGTAATTTAATTTAAAAGGCAAACTTTATTGTATTCTAGATTCATTGTAAACATACTGAAATATTTCATAGCTGTTTTGTTTTAATTCTGGTGGTTACGACTTACAGCTTTGGAAAATTAAAAATTCAGTATCTCAAAAAAAAATTATATTTAGTTTTGAGCTTGATTAGTTTGATTAATTTTTTGTATAAATACTGGGTACCTCCTGGGCTAGTATAGAACATGCAACCACAATTATGGGAAAGACTACTGTCTTGACAGTTGTCCAGAAGATGATCATCAACACCCTCCACAAGGAGGGTAAGTCACAGAAGGTAATTGCTGAAAGGGCTGGCTGTTCACAGAGTACTTTATTGAAATATATTCATAGAAACTTGACTGGAAGGAAAAATTTAGGTAGGAAAAGGTGCACAAGCAACAGGGATGACCCCAGACTTGGGATCATTTTCAGGAAAAGCCGATGGGAGACTTGGGAGAGCTTCGCAAGGAGTAGACTGAAACCAGTGTCAGCGCGTCAAGAAGATGATCATCATATCATTAGATCATTTTGCATCCCTTAGAAAACCTGTCAAAAATTATGAAGATGTATGTGTGAGATTCAGACCTGGTGAGGTCTGTGACAAAGTCAACTCTGATGTGAGACCATCGTATGACTCTGGCCACCAGTAGTGGGTTTCAAGGAGCGAGATGGTTTGCTCTGGATGACCAGAGCCTGTAGAAGAGTGCAGTGAGTCCAGAAAGGTATTGCGGAGGGAGGATGGAACAGATTTTCCCTTCTGAACCTCCTGGCGGAGAAGGTTCTGATTGGGTGGCTCGATGGATCTCTCTGTCGAGCATCCACTGGATAGAGCCCACAATGATGGCTGGAAGGAGAATAGTCTCAGAGGCTAGTAATCGTTCCGTGGGCTGATGGAGACTTTAAAGGGCATACTTCCTGGATGGTAGGTAACAGAGAACTGGAAACAGGTGTAGAACAGAGCCCACCATGCCTGACAATGGTTTAAGCGCTTGGCCTCAAGAAGATACTTTAAGTTCTGGTGATCCATGATGACTTGAAATGGAAGAATAGCTCCCTCCAGCCAATGTCTCCACTCTTCCAGAGTAAGCTTGATGGTGAGTAGCTCGTGGTTACTGATATCATAAATTTGCTCCGCCAAGTAAATCTTGCAGGAGAAGTATGAGCAGGGATGTAGGACAGGAGGCTCTCTGGAACGCTGTGAGAGAACTGCTCATACCCCTATTGTCGACACATCAACTTCCACAACGAATGGTTTCTGAGGATCCGGAAGGGCAAGGGTAGGAGCGATGCAGAAAGCTTCCTACAGCTTTTCAAAACTCTCAAGGGCTTCAGGAGTCCAGGACAGAGACTCGGGCTTGTTACGGAGCATGGAAGTTAGAGTGGCGGTGTTGCGGCTGAAGTGGTGAATGAAACGACATTAGAAGTTTCAGAATCCCAGAAAGCATTAGCGTTATTTAACCATTTTGGGTTTTGGCCATTTATGAATGGCTTAGACCTTTTTGTCATTCATTCATGAACTTGATGGTGGTAAGGTAGAATTTGCACCTCTCCAGCTTGATGTAGAAGGGTATTTCCTCAGCTGTTGTAGGACCTGCTCCACATAATGGCGATGTTCGGCCAGGTTCCAGGAGTAGATGAGAATGTCATCGATGTTAATGATCACAAAGCAATGGAGTAACTCCCAGAACACCTGGTTCATAAATCCTTGGAATACAGAAGGTGAGTTAGATAATTCATATGGCATGACAAGTTATTCACAGAGTTCGGTGGGACAAAGGCCCGCATAATGAGCTGAATAATGAGCCATTCAGTCAAGTGTGTGAATGAGAGGGAAGAGTTACAAGAAAGAATGAAAGGACAAAATAAATTTATATAATTTTCTGTTTGTAGTTTACTTAGAATATATTTAATTATTCCACAACATAATTTAATATTCACTTACAGGTGCAGTTAAACAGTTTATTAGGAACAATCAAAGCTGGCTTTCAAAGCAGATTTTTTTGCTTCATTACTCCAGTCACACAATCCTTCAGAAATCATTTTAACAATCAGATTTTCTACAAAAAAAATATATATATATTATTATCATCATCATTATTATTGTTAGTAGTAGTAGTAGTAGTAGTAGTAGTAGTATTGTGGTTATTATGATTAATATTGAAAAGAGCTGAGAATATTTTTTCAGATTTGGGGGGGGGGTTGAAAGAACAGCATTGTTTGTTACATTTGTTACATTAACATTTATTTGTTACATTTATATTATTTACATCAAGCTTTTGTATGGTATAGTGTATATTGTTATTGAAACCTCATAATGTTTCACTTGATTACACGTTTAATCAGGAATTATAGTTTGGAAAAGTCTAACTAGTAAAATGTTTACACGTCATGTGAAAACTAGTACAAGTATGTAAATAAATAAAAAGAGACTTACTCATGTTTATGATCTCTGCTGAATAAAGCACTTCATTCATTTTTTCTGAGGAAATCCAAATCTCAAATCCTAATCCACATCACATCTTTTTGGGGTGAATTATGTCTTATTCCTCTCATCGCAAAGCGAAGAGTGAAATAAAAACACTTGAAGAACAGTCTCGCTGCATTGTTTTCTGTTGTATGGGCGTATTCAAGCCACGCGCTTCAGTGAAACATTATAATCTGAATATAATTATAATTCATTATAATCTCATTATAATCTCATTATAATCTCAATAGCGTGTTCAGTGCAGGGGCGTGATCGAATTATCAGATAATGAAGGGAGATGTAAAAAACGAACATTGCGTTGTATTCATATGGATTATAACAGAATTTTTTTGGCAGCACTTGTTTAGTTTAAAAGTAGACATTTCAAGGTTTCTATAGATATCTCTCTCATGTCTCTTCGTTGAGTATTCACTGAGTTACGGTTCATTTTAATGATGCATGTCTAAATGAAGATCACCGCAGACAAAGTCTGGAGACAGCACACCTTGTTTGTTTTCTTTATTTTATAAATGCACAAAGTTTTGTTGTTAATATGTCTGTATACAAACAAAGTAGACCCTTTACAGATTCGATTGATGTATGCTCTTATCTGTACGATCAAAACTGAAAGTTTATTTGAAGTTCTTTTCGGGGTTATCAGGAGAAAATGACTCAACGCGTATACACATTAATCGACTCGAAAGAGTTGAAGTGATAAAATATAACTTAATTCCCACTATATTTCTGATATTATCTGTCAATATAATCTGATTAATTTGATCATTCTCTTTTATTCTAAATCCGCAAGTGCAGCTTACCTGCATTTCGTTAGCATTCGTTAGCTTGTCATTAGCGTTGACATTCGTGCCTATCACTAACACACTAATATGCTTCTAATATCCAAATCCGTTAAAGGATTTTTAGGCTGCATTAATTAGGTAAACCGGAACTGGGAACACTTCCCATAACACCCAATGTACAATGCTACATTGTTAGAAGAATGGCATCTACGCTAATATTAGTCTGTTTCTCTCTTATTGCGAGGTCACTGTAGCCAACAGTTCAGGTCTGTATCCAGATCAGAGGGTCACTGCAGTCACCCGGATCCAGTACGTATCCAGCCCAATTGGTGGATCAGCACCTAGAAAGGACCTCTACTGCCCTGAAAGACAGCGGAGACCAGGACAACTAGAGCCCCAGATACAGATCCCCTGTAAAGACCTTGTCTCAGATGAAGACAGGGTCATGACCACAGGAAACAGATGATTCTTCTACACAATCTGACTTTAATGCAGCCTGGAATTGAACTGCTGGATTAGTCTGGTCAGAGGAGAACTTTTTATAAATAAAGGTAACTTGACTTGGCTTGTTAACGCTTCCTCTGCTTGCTCTATGGTTACTTCCTGTTTGGCAGCCATAGTAGCATAGCCATGCCAAACAGAACTTGCAAAATATTGTTTTGCTGATGCGGACTCTACTAAGCATTTTCCTTGTCATTGCCTTGTTTCATGCCATTTCCTTGTTTTTTTCTTTTGTCTTGTTTTTACTTTGGATTGACCCTTTGGATTTTGCCATTGGACCGTTGTGTTTTGTGAACGTTTTGCTGCCTGCCCTGAACACTGGACGTTTCTGGATTACGATTCACTTTCGCCCTTGGATATTTCTATTTGCCTATTTGTGGACCTTGCCTATTTTGACCATGCTGTGTTTTAATAACACTTGTCTGTGTCCTGCCATTACAGGACTGTAACTAAATCCATTAGATTTTAGCCCGCTAAATTTACTGTAGATTTAATCAACTAAAAACTAATATTTAGTCTATTAAAACTGGACTAAAACTAAAAACAATTCAGATTACTAAAATATGATTAAAACTAAATGGCATTTTAGTCAAAAGACTATGATTAAAACTAAATCAAAATTTGCTGTCAAAATTAGCACTGGTATGAATCGGACAAACTTTGTAAATATTACTAATCTATAATAGAACCGGATCACTCATGACATCATAAAAGTGAAGCCTATGTGCCGCCATTTTAATATTATTCCCATATATTCTATTGAAATAATGTTTTAGCATTAATGATAATTTTCATGATAAAACATCACCTAACCAGTCAGCATTTGTATATCTTTAGTATCCCGGTACATTCTTACAACGCAAACAACCTGAACATGTAAACAGTTATTTGTTCAATGCCGGGGATTTCCCCTGCATATTAAAAAGTTACATTCTTATACATTACAGCAGTGAACATTAGAGAATCATGATAAATATGGCACACTTTCAAAATATTTATTATATTTATTAGTCAAGCACACCAACACCATGGTCATGGTGCTTTTGGCAGTGTGGGCAGGTGCCAAATCCTGCTGGAAAATGAAATCTGCGTCTTCAAAAAGCCGGTCAGCAGAAGGATGAAGCATGAAGTGCTCCAAACTTTCTTGGTAATTGGATTCAGTGACTTTGGTTTTCAAAAAACACAATGGACCAACACCAGCAGATGACATTGCAAACCAAATCATCACAGACTTTGGAAACTTAACACTGGACTTCAAGCAACTTGGGCTATGAGCTTCTCCACCCTTTCTCCAGACTCGGACCTTGGTTTCCAAATGAAATGCAAAAGCTCTTGTCACGGGGCGGGCCAATCAGGCTGCACCCACCCCTAAGACCCGTACCACCCTTAGGGAGTCGGACAGAGGCCAGACAAGGACGACAGACAAGGCTTCAAGTAACACAGTATTTTATTGAGTATAAAAATGGAAAAGGGGATCTAAAATGGTGAGTCTTCTGGGCAGGGTCGTTCTATCCTGCGAACCCGCCGGAGGCCCACAGAGTGCAATGTAGGGAGGTGCTCTGGTGAGTGGCTTCGCTGTCTTCCAATGGGAGAGACGAGTCTGGGAGGAGGCTGCTGTAGGACCGTTCAGGTGCATATTTCGGGTGACGTACTCCCTTCTTCTTCACAGGGGGAGGATGGGTCGGGACTTACGACCGGAGGGACTGTGGTGGAACAGTTAAGGTGCGTGTTTCGGGTACGTACTCCTCTTCTTCTGCAGATGACAGGCAGAGAACTGACGGCTGAGGAGCTCCACTGCAAACAGTCAGGTGAAAACACAGATACGTAATCCTCTTCTTCAACAATGACAGACAGAGAACTTACGGCTGGAGGGCTTCACTGCAAAGCAGTCAGGTGAGTATTCAGGTATGAATTCCTCTTGAAGGACTGGCAGACACAGAGCTTACAATGGGAGAAGTTCGCTGCAAAGCAGACAGGTGAATACACAGATACGTAATCCTCTTCTTCAGCAATGACAGACAGAGAACTTACGGCTGGAGGGCTTCGCTGCAAAGCAGTCAGGCGAGTACTCAGGTATGAATTCCACTTGAATTCCACTCGCTTCCTCCGAGATTCACAGTGCCCAAAAACGGCCCGCTCTTTGGTGCATCCTCTCTCCTTTTATCCTACCCTAATGGCAACGTGTCCCAACGTGCACAGCTGCCGGCAATTTCCGCTGATCACCCCATTCGCGGGGATTTTGCGCTAACCCGGTAATAGCCCAGTGTTCCGATGTTATTGGTCCGGTGGGAAGCAATCGCGGCGAACATTAGTTCCGCCTTGAAAGTTGGAATTTTGTCACCTAGTGACACTCTCATCTGAAAAGAGGACTTTGGACCACTGGGCAACAGTCCAGTTTTTGTTCTACTTAGCCCAAGTAAGATGACTCTGACCTTATTTGTGGTTCATGAGTGGCTTAACAAGAGGAATATTACAACTGTAGCCAAATTCCTTGACACGTCTGTGTGTGGTGGCTCTTGATGCCTTGACCACAGCCTCATTCATTTCCTTGTGAAGTTCACTCAAATTATTTAATCGATTTTGCTTGACAATCCTCATAAGGCTGCGGTTCTCTTGGTTGGTTGTGCATTTTTTTCTTCCGCACTTTTTCCTTTCACTCCACTTTCTGTTAACATGCTTGGATACAGCACTCTGTGAACAGCCAGCTTCTTTGGCAATGAATGTTTGTAACTTACCATCCTTGCGAAGGGTGTCAATGATTGTCTTCTGGACAACTGTCAGATCAGCAGTCTTCTCCATGATTCTGTAGCCTAGTGAACCAAACAGAGACCATTTTGAAGGCTCAGGAAACCTTAGCAGGTGTTCTGAGTTGATTAGCTGATCGGCATGTCATCATATTCTAATTTGTCGAGAATTGCTGGGTTTTTGTTAAATGTGAGCCAAAATCATCACAATTAAGAGAACCAAAGACTTACAGTAAACTACTTCAGTCTGTGTACATTGAATTTATTTGAAGAGCCACACAGATGGGAAATCAAAAATTACCTGTATTACAGTGTATGATGTAGCTGTCCATCAGTGTAAACAATGTGCAAAGTAATTAAACCAAAAAGTACACGATTTATAAAGTTATTGGCTTCTAAAGTAAGGAGTCGACTCTGAATCGCTGAAATGAGTCGTTATAGATTTCAAATCTTTTGCCCATCTCTATGTACGTCACTCGGAACACTTTGCATAATAATCTCCGCCTACCGTCTTGGGAGAAACGGAACTCTGACCTGCCCCCCCCCCCCACACACAGACGCTCTGGTTGGTGTGAGAGCATCATGTCGAGGAGACAGTGTGTTTTTAATTGTAAAGGCAAGTTTGTTTTATTGTCACTGCCAAAGAATGAAAGATCAGAAGAAACAATGGCTAAAACTCATTTTTACCATAATACCAGAGCAGTACAACAAATGACTGCTTTTCTAATCTCGGTGAGTACTGCAGGATTTTCAAAGCGTTTGGCCATAAAAGAGGGTTCATTACCAACTTTATTTAGACCAACGAGCATCTCCGAATCACAACGCGAAGTATGATTATGAAGTTATGAGTTTGTTTTCTCCGGAGCGTCTTATCAGTATGTGTGCTGTCTGCAGCCTGTCTGTGCTGATCGTCATGTACAAACACGTCATCAAAATGAAGTGTAACTCCGTGAATACTCAACAAAGAGACATGAGAGAGATATCTATAGAAAGCTTGACATGTCAACTTTAAAACTAAACAAGTGCTGCTGAAAATAGATATTCTGTGATAAAGTAATCCATATGCAAACAACGCGATGCCTGTTTTTCATGTCTCCCTTCATTATATCTAATGTGACCACGCCCCCGCGCTGAACGCGCTATTCAGATTCAAACTGAAGCGCGCGGCTTGAATACACCCACACAGAAGAAAAAGCAGCGAGACTGTTCAAGTTTTTTATTTTACTGTTTGTTTCACGGTAAGAGGAATAAGACATAATTCACCCCAAACAGATGCTAACGCATAGTTTACCGTGGAGGTGTGTGCGGAACAACCAATCAAAACTGACTATGTTAGTTGACCAATCAGAACACAGTATGCTACCGAAAGGTGGGGTTTAAGGAAACTGAATCTTTTGAACAGCTTCGCGGGAACCGTTTAGGGATCTCTGAGAATTGAGGTAATTTTAAAATTATATTTTAACAAAATGACAATGTTTTGTAACCTTTGATGGATTTAAACCTAATGTACAGGACTTATAAACAGTGATAGGAAGCTTACAATTTTCATCTTACTGGCTCTTTAATACACAATTTTAACAATTTGAGTAGAATTAATGAAATACACTTTTCCATGACATTCTAATTTATTGAGATGCACCTGTAGTATGAGATGCTTGTATTGTATTATTCACTGTATTGTATATTAGAATCAATTTCAGACACGTATACCAGATATATGTTCATGTTTAATATTTCCTACAAAATTATGTACATAAAGAAATACATTTTGTGTTGGATCAGTTTCCTGTATCATCACTGCTCCACTCACACACTCACTATATATCACTCAATCAATATATCGCTTATACTGCCCAAAGAGCAATCAAGCTCGGGTTTGGACGAGGCAATCAAACCAAGTGTGAAAAAACCAACAGTTCGAGAAAAGGACAGAAACGCATCATAACTCAGCGGGACTCACACTGACGTTAATGTCTATATGAAGATTTGTTACACACATTATTCGGACATGTTATTTCAGTGAAACAATTTCAGCTCCAGTATTAATTTTGTGAAGGGAAAGAGAGACTCTGTAATATCTACTGTTACTGATTTATCATGCAGCTCAAAGCATCATGGGTAAAATATCACGTCAATCTATTCTGAGTCTAACACACTTTCACTGACGATCCTTTATAAACACCAAACCCAGGATAAAGCGGCTGAGTGAATGTGGTCTGAACTATGTGGATGAGGCTCATTGTGTCAGAGACGCTGTAGAAGGACAGAGTTCCTGCTCTGTGATCCACAAACACTCCTATTCTCCTGCTGATGGACTCTACAGGGAGATCAGTCCTTATGTTATTGTGTGTGAATGAGTAACTCGGGGGAGTGCAGTCCAAACTCCAGGACTGATCATTAGATCCAAACTTACACTCATAACCCCGTCCCTTCCTGCTGATGCTCTTATATGACACTGATATACGCACTCCATAATCACATCCACTCCACTCAATCTCCCAGTAACAGCGTTCACACACACTCTCTCTACACAACACCTGAACATACACATCAAATCTGTCTGGATGATCAGGATAGGACTGGACTTTTCTAGTGGCAGTAATCACTCTGTTGTTCTCAGACAGACAGAGGAATTTATTCACTGTGTTTAGATCCAGAGTGAGCTGACGGGAATCTGATGGAGATAAAACACATCAGAATCAGGAATTATGAATCGGTTTGATCTTGTCATGTAGCTGAACTCTTCATGTTCAGTGTATCATCAGTGTCTCAGTACAGATGAACAGATATCAGTGCTAATCATCATTTACATCATCAGTTATAAAACTCTTCTTTCACCTTCTACAAGTTGAACATGAACACAGACAGTGAGGTTTTCTGCTTGTTTTCTTACTGACTTACATTGTAGGAAGTCGTTCCTGGTTCTGGGAACAATGTTGGTGATTGTGACTGTGGAAATCAACAGACATGAACAGTGTGATTCTCATGATCCTGCATCTATTCCTAAGACATTTCTAATATGATGTTCTCCATGATGATCAATTGGTTTCTGAGAGGAGATGAATCTCCAGGACTTTTACCTCTTTCTGAGATCTTCCTGAGCTCCTCTTTGCAGAAATCCTCCAGTTTGTCTCTCAGCTGATGGACAGATTCTCTCAGACCATCAGAAGAGAGAGAACTGAAGGCATCTTCATTTACGTCTGTAGATTCAGGAGGTGCTGAGAGAGACCTGAAACTCTACAGAAAACAGAAATCAAACTCATGAGCTCCACACTTCACCCAATAACGTTCAAGAACATCAGATTTGTGCGGCTCTTGTTGACTTGACTGATCTTTAGTAACTCACATCAATCCTTCAGACCTCAATCCACGACTGGGAAGTCGTGGCCTAATGGTTAGAGAGTCAGACTCCCAATCGAAGGGTTGTGAGTTCGAGTCTCGGGCTGGCAGGAATTGTGGGTGGGGGGGAGTTTATGTACAGTTCTCTCTCCACCCTCAATACCACGACTTAGGTGCCCTTAAGCAATGCATCGAACCCCCAACAGCCTGTTCTTCTAGATGTGTGTTACCTGCAGGAACTGGATGTGATCCTGTGTGTGTGAAAGCTGCTCCAGCTCAGCGTCTCTCCTCCTCAGATCATTGATCTCCTGCTCCAGTCGCTCAAGTCGTTCTTCAGCTCGACTCACTGCAGTCTTTTCCTGATCTCTGATCAGTCGTATCAGCTCAGAGCGGCTTCTCTCAATGGAGCGGATGAGCTCAGTAAAGATCCTCTCACTGTCCTCCACTGCTGTCTGTGCAGAGCGCTGTTAGGACACACAGTGATTCAGCTTCAGTGAGTCTGAACTGAGACGGAGACAAACTTCTCTTCTTCTCCAGACTCACCTTATGAGACTCCACAGTGTCTCTCAGCTGCTGGAGATCTTTCTCTCTCTTCTGGATTCTCTGCTGGAGTGTCTTCTGCGTCTTCTTCAGCTGCTTCTGCAGGACAAACAGATGATAGTGAATATCACAGAAAACTACTGACACTAAATCATCATGAACAGATGAATCCAGTAAAAGTGGAACTGATAAGAGCTGTAGGTTCAAACTCTTGAAGGGATGATTGATGGTTTACCACTGTTGTACATCTATTAATAAATATCAAAACCTCTTTCACGCTACAAGTGTAAGTATTATAAAAGTGAAACTGAAACAGACATAAAGCTTCAAATTGAAAGTTTTTCTCCATTAATCTGCGGCTCTATACAGAAAACAATCTGACTGTTGGATCACTACACTGAGTATTAACTTGATTGCTAGTGTTAAATACCTGTTTCTCTGTCCTCTGTGCTGCGGCTGATACAGTGTTGTGGTTTTTATGCTCATATTTTGTACACAGCTCACAAATACATTGTTGGTCGGTAATACAGTACATTTCCAAATGTTTCTCATGTTTCTGGCAGATCATCTCCTGCAGTCGTCCAGTGGCTTCAATCACTTTGTGTGGCTTACGCGAATACAATTCCTCATGACGGTTGAAATGAGTTTGACAGTAAGATTCCTGACACATCAGACAGGACTTGACAGCTTTGTATTTTCTTCCAGTACAGACGTCACACTGCACATCTCCAGCTCCAGCGTAACAGTCAGCAGCAAGTTTGGTCTTCTTGAGTTTCCCCACTATTTCAGCCAGCACAGTGTCTCTAGCTAAAGCAGGTCTTGGACTGAAGGTCTGTCTGCACTGCGGACAGCTGTAGACTTTCTTCTGATCCTCCTGATCCCAGCTGCCTTCAATACAGCTCTTACAGTAACTGTGTCCACACTGGATGGTCACTGGATCCTTCAGGAGATCCAGACACACTGGACACATGAATTCATCCTGAGAAATTCTGGCTTCTGCCATTTTACTGCTTAAATACAGAGACACACAACACACGACAGCTCAACTAGACTTCAGTTTCTCCTTCCCTGAACTCAGGTGATTCATGTTTCCTGGTTCTGTTTGAGTCATGTGTGTAAAACAGGCATTTCAAGTCTATAAAGCATGATTTGTCTATTAGATGCCAATCTCAGACATACACCCAAAGAATAAAAATAGCAAATCTGTCGTGGCACGAGCATAACTGACTCTTAAAGGGAATGGAAGATGAGACTCTGATTGGTTTATTGCACTATAACAGTGGCGGAATTCATTAGAGAAATGTATTCCATAAGTCCATGAAAGAAAGAAAAAAATAATCATGACAAAAGATCATAAAAAAAAAACAAAGTTCAATGCTTAAGTGTTAAGTGAAAAGCTGTGAAAATTTTTTTTTTTAAGAACTTTTGTCATGATTATTTTTTTTCCATGGACTTATGGAATAAATTTCTCTTGTGAAATGTTCCTTGGACTGTTTATTATTTTTATTGTAACAGGTGGTTTCTTAGTTTTTGCTATACTGGGTTAATTTATAACTTGACAGGAATTATCTTGTCTGGCGCCCAAAAATTTTCTTTAAAAAATTAAGCTAGGGCGGCCGCCACCATTACAGAGTGGCGCCCGAACAGGGACTTGAAAACTTAAAAACCTGAGAACTTAAACTTGATCATTTGTTGTGAATTGTTTTGTTGTGGAATTATTGAAACCTTATGGTAAATTGTTTAGGGTAAATTTTTTTTGCCTCTGTGCTATTAATTGGGGAGTGTTATTAATTGGGAAGTTTTTTTTGTGTGTGAATATTTGAATTTTGAAAGTGTTTGTGAATTATTGAACCCTTGAATTGAAATGTTTTAATTAACAATGCTGTTTTGTCTATGGTAATTTTTGTGGAACTTGTATAAATTGTGTCTGTGGACGTTAATTGGTTCAGTAGAGTTGTTGTTAACTACTTATCTTGGGGGGGGGGGTAAAATATTTTATCTAGCCATTTCTGTAAATTGTAAAATTGCTGTGTTGTGAAAAGTGTGGTGCTTAAAATTACTGACAAACACAATTATTGATTTACATATACATTTTACTGATATCCTGCCAAAAATTTGTTTCACCCACACAAGCACAACACACATGGCAAATCCCCCTCTTTCCCCATCCACTTATATAGAAATGGAATCACTTCCAGACGTCTCAACTCCGGTATGGCCACCAGCAGTGCAACCTCTGATGACACCAGTAGCTCCACCTGGTGTCTCTGCAGTGAATAACACCATATTCCATTCAGACCCATGCATCCTGTGTCCTGTATGATAATGGCTTCTCCTGTGTTGGCTGGCAGCACTCCTGTGCACACAGTCACCTGGGCACCCCCAGTGGATAACATGCAACTATGCACATCATCCGAAGGAGGATCTCTTTCAAGTTCTTAGCATGACCTACCCAACGCTCTGCCAACTCCTCGAAAAGAAATTCAAAAGTTTACTTCTCAGGTACAAGGGAACTTGGAAAATTTATTGGACTTCATGAAAAGACAAGAAAAAACAGTGAATGATCTTACCCAAGAAATGAAAGCCACTTCTACCCAAAACAAAAATCAACTCACTGACCTCGCTGCAAAAGTGGAAAATAACAAGAGTCAACTCTTCACTCTACTGACCTCTACCAAACAACAGGAGGAATCTGAAATGGATAAGCTGATTAAAACTATGAAGCAAATGATTACAGCTGAAATCCAAAGGATGGAATCTACCTGGGTGGTAGAGATGCGTTTCATGGTGGATCTCCAGTCAGAAGTTTAGCAGGACATCAAAGCTGTTCAAACAAGCCATGATCACATTACTATTTAACTTCCGAAATATGTCACCCAAAATGACCAGTTATCCATATGTGTAAAGGAGCTGAGAAAAGAGATGGAGAAAGGATTTCAGGATCTAAAAAATCAAATTGACGAACAACAAAAATTGGAAGCACAAATTTCCAGCACCATTACTTCAACTACGCCATCTGTGTAAACTCCAGCAATTCCTTCAACTTCTTCAACCCCTCTTCCCACACCTATCATAAAAAGTGATATTAAATTAACTTTTCCCACTTTTGGTAGACCATCAGATGATCCAGACCCCTACTGTACTTAACAAAATGTCAGACTTTTCATTCTCCTACAGAGCCCTTTGCAAAAGATGGAAGGCAGATCTAACTGAAGGTGAAATTGTTAAGATGATACTTAAGAACATCAAGCCCTACCTTGCCAGCCAAATGTGTAGTCGGGTGAGTACTGTAAAGTAATTAGTCATTTCAGTGCAGGAGATGCCAAGGACAGCATCCTCCAGGTAAGTGTCCACACTATATCCCTCCACCGTCCCCTCAGTCATCTGCACACCAATTTACCAGCAGTAGACATCCCTATTCATCTCCTCAGACAAGGGGTCAGTTTGTAAACAACTCTGTTACTGCTACAGAAATGCAGAAGCCTCCAAGTAAAAACAAGAAAGCCTCTACCTCCACAAACCTCAATGCTCCGACAACAGTACCTCAACAGTTGGTTGTTCCCGTTAGCATTGCTGCATGGACTGGAAAAGCCATTGTTGATACTGGGGCAAGTTACACACTCATTCATGAAAGTCTCATGAAACAGCTCACATCACCAGATCAGCTTCATCTATGGTCTCGTGGTCCTCTCTAGTTAGCAAATGGAGAAGCAGAGATTCCATTAGGATGGATGATTACCACCATACAACTCCATGACCAAGACTTCACTATACTTGCTGTTGTTTTGTCTTCACAAGCCCTTGCCTATGCTGTAGTCCTGGGATTAGACTTTATTTTCTTGCAGTGGAATGCAACTTAATGTCTCAGATCAAAAATATTCTTTCAAGTTTGCCCTTGCAAAAGAGTACCCCTTTCAACCAGGTAATGCCAGTATGCCAATTGTGAGTCCCCAATGTGAATACCTGCAACAGAAGAAATCCAGAAGAGTTCTGTTCCACCACCATTCCCCCAACTGTTAATACACCCACCTGACCTTACGGACGGAAAAATGTTAATTGAAAATGCTGTAAAAGTGGATCATTTACCTCCAGAAGGCCAACAACAGTTGCTCCACATCCTGAAAAGCAACCCTCAGGTATGTACTCTCCAGACTGGATGCACTGATGTTCTGCAGCCCCACATTTATACCACTTGTCAGGTACCCATTAAGCAAAAACCATACTGTTTGTCCCGTTAAGCAACTTTCCATGGAGGAACAGCTTGAGGAGATTTTGATGAAAGGACTTGTTGAGCCATCCCAGTCTGGTTGGGCCTCCCCAGTGGTCTTGGTACCCAAAAAGGATGGCAAACTTAGATTCTGTGTGGACTACAGAAAGGTTAATTCTGTAACTAAAAGTTATGCTTGCCCTCTTCCAAACATTACAGAAATATTGGAGTCACTCTCTAGAGCGGCTATTTTCTCTACTAATGACCTCAACAGTGGTTATTGGCAGGTAGCAATGGATCCCAATTGCAGAGCCAAGACTGCCTTCATCACTCTTGCAGGTCTCTTTCAGTTTAATGTTATGCCGTTTGGTCTCAAAAATGCTCCGGCCACTTTCCAGAGACTTATGGACAGTCCTGGGGGAACTAAGGAGAAAAATATTATTTGTCTATATAGACAATATAATCATTCACTCACCTTCAATCACTCAACATATTCATGACCTTCAGACTGTCCTCCGCAGATTGGAGACTGCTGGTCTAACTATTAATTTGAAGAAGAGCAAGTTCTGTCTTCAAGAAAGCACCTTCCTAGGACATGTTGTAAGCATTTACAGCATTTCAGCAGACCCATGTAAGACTGAGGGCATTCATGCCTACCCCGCACCTAGAAACCTGAAGGATTCAGGTCAGGTTTCTTGGACTGGCTGGGTGGTATCATCGGTTTGTCCCGAAATTGTCAAGGATAGCCCTCAACTCACTAAAAAAGAAAGCACATCAGTTTGAATGGACAACTCCATGCCAACAAGCATTTGAGCAGTTAAAGTCGTGCCTCACTTGACTGTCTGGCAGTCATATGGGCTTTGGAAAAATGGCAACACTACCAGGAACACAAACTCTACACAGTTGTCACTGACCACTCTGCACTACAATGGGTCATGGGTTCCACCAAAACCACCAGCCGACTCATCCATTGGGTCCTGCGACTGCAAAAATGTGATTTTATCATTGAGTACAGAAAAGGGAAACTCAATGTAGCCCCAGATGCGTTATCTAGGTCTTCACCAATCTCGAGCTGCAGTCTGTACACCAGCCACAAGGAGTCAGACATGCCATTGTCAGATGTTGTCCTGTGGGAGGAACACCACAAAGAACCTGAGGTTACAAAACTATTGAAAGCAGTTGCAGAGAACCGTGCAAGTTTTATGGACCAATATGAAGTTATTGAGGACAAATTATATCAGAAAACTTACCTACCAAATAACCAGTTGCACTATCGAGTGTATGTACCCAGTAATCTTAGGCCCTGTCTGTTGCAGCACTACCACTCCAGTCCTCTTAGTGGCAATGGAGGAATCTACAAAACATACAAAATGTGAAATGTCAAATAATAAAACATGACAATCAAAATCCTGCTGGGAATCTGCAGCAAACCACTACCACTCACCCAAACCAAATGCTGGGAGTTTACATCATGGGACCACTAACAAGAAGTACAAACCAGAATGAGTACCTGCTCGTGTTTGTTGATTATTATTCCCGATGGGTTGAGTTGTTCCCCATGCGCAAATCCACTGCCCAGAATATTGCCTCTATCTTCAGAAAGTTCAGAAGTTCTGACTCAATGGGTGTTCCAGATTATCTCCTCTCAGACAGAGGTGTTCAGTTTGTCTCCTCTGTGTTCAAAGAACTGTGTGAAAATTGGCAAATTACTCTCAAACTGACTACAGCATACCATCCGAAAACCAACATTACTGAAAGAGTAAATCGGACCCTCAAGAATATGATTTCAGCTTATGTGGATGAAAATCACAAGAAGTGGGACCAGTTCTTACCTGAGTTTCGAATCGCCATAAATTCAGCAATACAAGAAACCACTGGACTGTCCCCAGCAGAGCTTCAGCTTTGCAGAAATCTTTAAGGTCCAATGGACAAGACGCTTCATGGGGCTAATTTAACCCCAGATGCTGCTTCCTACGATGTGATCCATCATCTTCATCACTTACAAGCCCAAGCCAAAGAAAACAGAAGGAAAGCAAAATTGAGACAACTGAGAAATTGACAACAACAAAAATAGAAGAGATTTAACATTTAAGAACAAGGATTGTGTATGGTTACATAACTTCCCACAGTCCAGTGCACAACATAATTTTAGTGCAAAACTAGCACCAAAGTGGAAGGGACCTTTCCATATTCTGAAGCAGCTGGGTCCTCTGAAATATAATATAGCCCTGGAAGACACCGGAGAAGATGTCCATACAGCACATGTCTGTAATTTAAAAATGAGTTTTCCAACTGCCGAGGAATTGGACTCCCAGGAAACACAAAAACTCCTTGACTTGTTTCAAGAAGACTCTGATGAGGAAGAAGAATTTTAAGGTTTCTAATAAATTCTTTCTTTTAAACAACCATGGGTTGTTTTCTTCAAGGGAGGGAGAGTGTGGCAGTGGAAAAACTTCGGCCACCGTATCTTTTAGTTTACATTCGTTTTCACATGGAATGATTGGGGCAGAGTTTTCAATTAACAGCGGAAGGATGGAACATATAAAGGAGATGTGACGTACCTGAGAGAGGCGCGTAATCAAAGTTTGTTTGCAAGGTTTATAGGTGCATGTTTCAGAGTTAATGGATTCCAGTGAAGAGAGAAATTATGGCTGCTTGGATTATTGTTCCCTGTAAGTGATGTTTGAGCAGCATGGAGTTTGACTAAACTTAAGCGTGACGTTTCTAGACCGTCTATATGGGTGAAATATCCAGCGAAAAGCTGCCCATTTATCCTCCTGTCCTAGTGTCTGATGATGACGTGCAACCTCAGCATCCTTCACATTTGCAAACCTGATCAGTAGCCTACTTAATGATGCGGTTTTCTACACGTCAATGTGTGAACTTTGTTTGACAGGATTTGTCTTGTCTGGACCCCCAACATTTTCTTAAAAAATTTAAGCTAGGGCTGCCACCACCATTACATCACGTTACGCCCAAAAAACACCCATTACTCATTAAGAGAATTGGGACAACCCGTTTTGACCATGTGCCTGTGCGCGCCAACCGTTTTTCCGTCGTTAAAATAGCAAAAGTGGATTTGGACACACCCTGAGTGCACCTGTGCCATGGGCTTTACACTTTGCATTTAGATCGTTAAAGTAGGTCCCTCTATGAACACAAGTTACAGAGAAGCAGCACAACAGCTTTCATAACTGCAGAAATACTGCATCCTGATTACTACACTTGTACTGCATGTATTAAATGTATTCTCACTGCTCTTTTACTTATACTTTACTTACTTATAATCAAAGTTGATTTATACTTATCATTAAACAGACCATATTGATATAGAAAAAAGCAAAATGAAAGAAAATATACTCCTATACTCCTATATATATATATATATATATATATATATATATATATATATATATATATATATATATATATATTAAGCATTATAAAATGCATTGAACCCATGCTTTGGTTTCCCAAACTGGGCTTAATATAAGAACTGAAGCGGGTTTGTGAGTTGATAAAATGCTCATAATTAAATCATAAAAATAAAATAAAAAATACTCAACACTTGACAGTTGAATACTAAAAATAGAAATATTTATTTGTTTATTTTTTTTGTGCTGTTAGATTATTGAAACATTAACTTCCTCAGATATATTTCAAGTAATTATTATATTTTAAGGGGTTTGACTGGACCTTGTAATTTAGTTGCTGGTTGTCTTCCTTTGTCTGTTCTTCTCATTGGGTGTTGTGAAAAAATTCCCGTTATTCCAAAGGTTTAAAGACACCTGACACCAGATCTGAAAAAATACAGTTACCTCCAAGTGTTCCCTCCATTTTTGTTTCTGTTTTTCGCTCAGTCTTTTTGTTTCCATAGTGTTTCCCATTGTGTCTATGGGTCCCTTCTTTCGCCCCAAATTCCTCCTACTCCTGCTGGAACAGGGTGAGCGCTTGCTCAAGGACCATACCAGACTGTCAAATTTACCTGCTACCCTTACTGCACACTCTGTGCGTTCAATGTTGCTAGCCTGAAAACCACTCCACGGGACTGACATCCACTTGCTTCGCCTCATCCCTCTGTCCTTCCGGCTCTGTCAGACTCCTTCATCCCCTTGGCTCCTCCTCAGTACCCAGTCCACTTCTTTGCGTCGGTCGCTGGTGCCATTTGCTCCACCTAGGACCTCCGGATCCTCCCCATCACGC
Source organism: Carassius gibelio (assembly GCF_023724105.1). NCBI lineage: Eukaryota > Metazoa > Chordata > Actinopteri > Cypriniformes > Cyprinidae > Carassius > Carassius gibelio. Next base: position 789,762 of record NC_068394.1, on the reverse strand, counting down.
TGGCTCATCAGCTCTAAGTCTACTCCACAGGCTCCTCCACCACCTGCTTTGCTGCCATTGGTCGACCCCCTGGAATCGGCAGTCATTCCTCCTCCATGGCTCCTCCCTCTGTCGGCTTCACCAGGGGTTGACATTATGGCTGTGGCCTGGCTTTAGCTGGGCTCCTCCTGCTCCAAGCCCCTCCTGTCTCCTCCCTGGTGTCCATCCTACAGAACCTTCTCCTTAGTACCCCCCACCCCCCTGTTGTTCTACAGTGCCTGTTTCTGTTCCTGATTTTCCTTATTTGGTCATGTTCCTGTCCTCATTTAGTTTATGATTCCTGACACCTGTGTTTAGAAATTATCCTTTGTATTTTAGTTCCTTTGTCGGTTCTACTTCTTGAGTGTTATGAAATTCCCCTGTCATTCCAGGGATTAAAGTCTGTTTATTTACTTCCAATATGCACTTTTTACCCAACACAGATTGCATCATTTGCGTTACATATTTGAAAGAGTAACTCACATATATTGTAGTAAAATGTTGCATTACTAGTTACTTGAGAATAGTAATTTGACTACATAGTTCACATAACTTGTAATGTGTTACCCCCAACGCTGAATATAAGCACATATGAAATGGGCACATATGAAAATTATTAGCAATATTTCATTAAAAACAAGATTTAAAAACCTGTTTCTCTGTCCTCTGTGCTGCAGCTGATACAGTTTTGTGATTTTTATGTCCATCCATCGTACACAGCACACAAATACATTTCTGGTCAGTGCGACAGAAAACTTCAAGGATCTTCTCATGTTTCTGGCAGATCATCTCCTGCAGTCGTCCAGTGGCTTCAGTCAAATTGTGTCTCTTTCCTTTAAACCAACTCTCATGTTGTTCGAGGTGATTCTGACAGTAAGAGTTCAGACACACCAGACAGGACTTGACAGCTTTGTGTTTTCTTCGAACACAGACGTCACACTGCACATCTCCAGCTCCAGCGTAACAGTCAGCAGAAAGTTTGGTCTTTTTCAGTTTCTCCACCAATTCAGCCAGAATGGCATTTTTCTGTAAAGCAGGTTTTGGGCTGAAGGTCTCTCTGCACTGAGGACAGCTGTAGACTTCCTTCTGATGCTCCTGATCCCAGCTGTCTGTAATACAGCTCTCACAGTAACTGTGTCCACACTGGATGGTCACTGGATCCTTCAGGAGATCCAGACACACTGGACACATGAACTCATCCTGAGAAAAGCTGGCTTCTGCCATTTTACTTCATGAATACAGAGACACAGCCCAGAACAGCTCAACTACACTTCAGTTTATCTTTCCCCGAACTGTGATTCCTGTTTTCTGGTTCTGTGTTTGAGTGACTTGTAAAACAGCTTTGTCTGTGAGCCTGTAAAGGTCTACTAGAAACTAAAACACTCAATGATCACAAGTTACAGAGAAGCAGGACAACAGCTTTAAAAACTGCAGAAAAACTTCATCCTGATTACGACACTTGTACTGCAGGACTAAAAATGTGTCCAGATTTACAGTTCCTTCCTTACAGAATATGGGTTCAGTGTTCAGCTGACTGGCGGGAGCGGCTACTGATGAGTCACGTGACCTGGCATCATCCACTGATAAACAGTGCTGGGTAGAATGTAAGTAAAACCATAATTTAGTCTATTACTGATTACAGATTACATGATGAAAACTGTAGTTATTCAAGTCAAGTCACCTTTATTTATATAGCGCTTTAAACAAAATACCTTGCGTCAAAACAACTGAACAACATTCATTAGGAAGTGTCAATAACGCACAATGACAGTTAAAGGCAGTTCATCATTGAATTCAGTGATGTCATCTCTGTTCAGTTTAAATAGTGTCTGTGCATTTATTTGCAATCAAGTCAATGATATCGCTGTAGATGAAGTGACCCCAACTAAGCAAGCCAGAGGCGACAGCGGCAAGGAACCGAAACTCCATCGGTGACAGAATGGAGAAAAAAACCTTGGGAGAAACCAGGCTCAGTTGGGGGGTCAGTTCTCCTCTGACCAGACGAAACCAGTAGTTCAATTTATAAGTAATTATAAGCTTTATAAGTAATAAGCAATATTTTAAAATCTATACGATGTTTGATAGGGAGCCAGTGCAGTGTGGACAGGACCGGGCTAATATGGTCATACTTCCTGGTTCTAGTAAGAACTCTTGCTGCTGCATTTTGGACTAGCTGTAGTTTGTTTACCAAGCGTGCAGAACAACCACCCAATAAAGCATTACAGTAGTCTAACCTTGAGGTCATAAATGCATGGATTAACATTTCTGCATTTGACATTGAGAGCATAGGCCGTAATTTAGATATATTTTTGAGATGGAAAAAAATAGTTTTACAAATGCTTGAAACATATACAATATATATACAAAGTAGTATATTTCTGTTTTTACTACTTTTGTGGGGACATTAGAACCCCAAAAGTAGTATAATAAGGATGCTTGTGTATGTGTGTGTTTGTGTTGAACTAGTTTCCTGGTTCCGTGTTTGAGTGATGTGTGTAAAACAGGTTTGTCTGTGAGTCTGTAAAGCAGGTTCCCCATTCCTGCTCCTGTAGAATCATATTCATGCTACGTTTAATTTTGAAAGCTGGTTAGGGTTAGTGTGTTATTAAATTGTGTGTGTGTGTGTGTGTGTGATCAGTAGTTCCATAGTCTTCTCACTGGCTGGAGTGGCAGGTCAGTGGATGGTGGCAGGTCGCATGGATGGTCAGTGGCAGCTCTTGCCAATCAGCTGAAGAATTAACCCGTATTCCTTTTGGGATTTATTTTTTATTTTTTATAAGTGTATGTTCCTATGCGTTTTCACCTTAAGAGTCCTCTGTGATCGACATTTCTACTGGTGTCGTTACAATCCATTTGTTTTACAGTATACATGGTGTCAGAAGTAAAGAATTATTACATGTGCCAGTGAGTTATGTCTCCATTGGAAAGCCCCCATGGATATTACTGAACAACTAGCTGCTGAGCTACATAAACATATTGCATGTGCCATGGCAGGGGAATTCCAATGACCAGATCCTTTCGTTTTAAATAGCAGCTCAGATCATTTCATGAGAAATGTTTGAGATCTTGATGTGCAAACGTTACAGACTCAAGTGTTTGACTATTTTGTGTCAGTTCAGTCAATATGAGCACTATTTAGTGATGGTGACTGATGGCTGACTGTCTTGTCAGCATTGTGCTGAAACACCAAGATCTTCAGCATGATGTTTTCTCCACAGTTGATTACAATTGTATTGGCACATTTAAGGCTGTCCGTTTGCATGCTGGAGATTTGTCTGGTTTCTCTTCGGTTTCGGATGAAAACAGATGCTATATGAGGAGAAGTTTCTCTCTAGAGACGTATCCTAATGGATTTCAGTGTATAAAGGATCGGTGAAATCCTTATTGGCCTAATTAAACTCAAGTTCATTAAGCGATAGTGCTCCATCAATTAGTATGAGATTGCGAAACAGATAAACAAGCCAATGAAACTTTAATTATTTGATAGTGGCTTTGTACAAACAAAGTGAAGATCATGTTTTCTCTTCTGGGCTGTTTTCAGTGCAAGGTGTGAAATAATATCATCCAATTACTTTTGAAATAAAACCTGTTTAATCAGGCTGATGTTTAAATCTAATCTAATCTCTCCTAGTTATTAGCTTTGTACAGAAATATTTAGTTGAATGCGCTTGAGTAAAATGAATCAGAATGTGTTTTGGTATGAATTCATTACAGCAATGCTCATTTATTGCTCATGTTCACAAATATGAAAAACACCAAATCAAAGTTTAGCGCAAAAACACTCTTTGCAAGTGTGAAGTTTCCCATTAAGAAATTTCACAAGCAGATTCACACACTAAACTATATCAACAATCAATTACAGTAAGTTATTCCAGTAAAAAAATAATAATAATTTAACCACTGATTTTACATTTTGGGAGGAAATTGAGTGATATTTATTGAGAAAATTAATTTTTTTTAAATTGTTTTCATAAATGTTTCAAGTTTAACATTAACATGCCAACCACATCCAATTTTATTAACCTAATTTGAAAAAAAATATATAAAATTAAAATTAAAATGTTTGAAAATGATAAAAATAAAAATAAAAAAAATAAACAAATGAGTGAAAGGTTTAAAACTAAGTAAATTATATATTTATTTTTGTGTTTAAAATACTGTAAATAGCTGTTTTTTTTATTTTAATTTAAAAAAATTTAAATGTCTAATGTTAAATGTCAAATGACAACATTTTAACAAATAAAAATAAATGCTTATGCATAAATAAATTCATGCATAATCTAAATTTAAAAAAATAATTTTATGCAAATAAGTGTGCCTCAGTTGATACCTTGCAATAAACACACCCATTTTTTTTCTTTTATGAAATCTGATTTAATGTTGGAGAAAATATCAATGTTTCAAATAAGTAACAAAAAGTGTTATCCACTTGTTATCAACTGCACAGCAACTGGGACAATTTTCATGAATATTGTATGAATAAAAATATAGTTTTACTTATATTTTTATTCATAAGATATTCATGAAAATTGTCTCAGTTGCTGTGCAGTTCACATCCCATTTTACTAACATAATCTGAAAAAAGGATATTCATTGACTCACAAAAGCGATTACATTGGGAACAGACTGAAGTTCTTAATGAACACGTCTAAAGCTCATCAGCCTCCCCGCACGACTTTAACGTCTCCAATGAGCCACTGAAAGCATAAATTGGTCATTTTTTCCTCATCATTTCCATTCCTCTCAGGACACACGTCACGTGACCCTGAGGAGATACGGCAGACCTGCGAAACACAAGCGGTTAATTAATTTACAGGCCTGAAATGAGTCTCATGCATAATTAATGCAGCTCTTTTAAAATGAACAAAGTGAAGTGATGAGTATCACTGTGGTAAATGATGGAGGACGGCGTTTCTGGAGGAGAATGATCTGGGCGTCTGCAGGTGAAGATACACTTTAACACAGAAAATAACTGATTTAAATTACAAGAATAGTTCACAATTATTTACAATGTTTGACCAAATAAATGCAGCCTTAGTGAGCAGAAGTGAGTCTTTCAAATATGTATTTTTGAACGGCAGTGTAACTCTTAATATCTGAATCTCGTTGCAGAAACACGGTTCTTAAAAATGACTTTGTTTCCAGGCAGATTTGTAAAGTTGAGTAAATCCAGCCAATCAGATTCGAGCTTGACAAATCAAGAAAGTTTCCATTGAGCTGTTCAATAAGCATCAGATCAGTCAGTCGTCTGAGCCTGAGACTAATTGGTCCCTGAGATGAACCAAATCTTCCTCACTAAGCCCCATCATCATCATCATCATCAGCAGCAGCAGCAGGACTCGGGATTGTGGGAGTTTGATCAGTCCGATCGAGCTCTGAGTCCATGATAAGACTAACATAAGTTCATTTAGCTGCTTGTCGATACACAAACAGACACTCAGAGAGAGATCGATCCTGGACGACATCATGCTGATGCTTTGAGACGAGCATCATGGGAAACAAACACGGACGTCACAACAAAACATCAGACAGAGAAACTTCAACAGACTCACTTCACTCCGTTCATTAAAGATCTTTCATCTAAATGTACTCGCTCCACCTCTGACTCTCTTACTATAATGTAACACTCATTTAATGCTTGTTAAAAACTAAGTGCAAGCGTTATTCTAGATACTATTAGTTTGAATTAGATTTCATTTTAAATTTAAGTTTGTAGTAAATTTGTTTGCTTGTTTTGTCATTATTACATAATTACATAATCAGAGGGTACACACGTTATACATTAGGTAAAGGTTTAGAAAATCCGTGGCATTAAAGATAAAAGTTAAGGAACAAAGTAAGTGTATATATATATATATATATATATATATATATATATATATATATATATATATATATATACGGATTTTTGTGTGTGTGTGTGTGTGTGTGTGTGCTGTTTACATCTGATTAACAATTTTGGAGTGAATCTGATGACATTGCAATGAAAGTATGAAATATAAATTATTAAAAAATATATGTTAAAATATCAAAGTATGAAAAAAAATTGGGGGGGGGGGGTTAAAAATGGCAATGTTTTACATACATAAATAAATAAAGTCAAAGGATTACAATAAGTGTATAAAAATAAGGTAAAATTACATATTTATATAAAATTATGATAAATATGTAATGTTTAAAATAAGTGCCTCACCTGTTAAAGTCGATTTGCCATTCACATCCCATTTAACTAAAATAATCTGTAAAAGAGTATAATTTATGAAAAGAACACATGGCAGAGCTTGATTTTATCCATTTACTGAAACTGATTTTTCTAGATGGTGAAAGTGCCTGTATTAAATGCAACTGATGACGTCATCAGAGAAGAAAATAAGTTTTATACTGTATGATAAAAGATCCTGAAGACAAGCGTATACTTCACCTCTGATAAATCATTCTCAGAACAACCAGAAAGAGTCAAAGCCTGTCATGATGCATCTTCACAGATTAAACTTCCGTCTGTTTTCACCTCAAACTTTTACATGGTTTGTTATAAAGCGCATGAATCATATGGACTACGGTTATGATACTATAACGATGATTAAAGCACATCCGCTTTAGATTTCTGCAGAATAAAAGAAAGCCATACAGGTTTGAAACGACATGAAGGAGAGTAAATAAAGTAGATAACTGATTCCCAGGTGAATTATTGCTTTCACAAGCTCACATTTCTTCTGCTCTCGCTCTCGGATCTTTGTTCGGTTGTTTCCACCGGATCTAACGTTCTTCTGCTGGAATATCAATAAATATCAATGAGCGGCTGAAGTGAACAAAGCCGTTCACTAAATGTTATGACATTTCCCAAAGAATGCATCGCTGCAACAGAAGGAGATGAAGGACGTGTTTAAACAGCACATCCATCAATATATGAACATCTTTTCTGTAAAACTGAGTCACCGACAGATCTTCCTCCAACACGACACTTACTTCATGAACGTGGGCCTGAAACATCACTGCTTTTACTTTGTGTAATGGTATATATTATAATATGCATCATATCTTTCTACTGGAAGTCTAATTGATCACTGAAAAAAAAAATTAACTAAAAACTGAGGCACTATTTTATTTTATTTTATTTTATTTTATTTTATTTTATTTTATTTTATTTTATTTTATTTTATTCTGGATTTTTATTGAATTTACTCCAAAGTAATCAAATTCCCTAAAATAAATATTTTAACTTATTTGTAGCGCTTCAAAAGACATATTAAAAACAACTATTTAAATATTTAAAAAACGAATAAAAATTAAACATGCATATGACAAAAAATCTCAGAGAAATACTCCCATTAAACACGCTGATGCTAATTATGCGGCGCATTTGTAAACATGTCAGTCTGCATTTGTTGTTGGAAAAAGAAAATTGCTTCCAAATGAATAATTCAAACTCAAAGGGATTAACACGAAAGTAGATTTATATTCATGAAGCGTTTTGAAAAAGAAAACCAAACCAGACCACAGAGAAGATGATGATGTGATCCATTACAGTTAACGTTCTCACTATTAGGGCCCTATCAAATCCGTTTTAATTTTTCAAAATCATACATATGACAAACTAAGTCATGATTATGAGATAAAAAGTTGAATTTGTGACATCAGTCATAACTGTGAGATAATTATTACACGAAACAAATAAAAAAAAAAATTAGTATGTAAAAATCATTTAAAATGTATGACATTTAAAGTAAAGTGACATTAAAAGATAATTACGAGATAAAAATAAAATTTATTACAAATAAGTCATTAATGAAACAAAAAGTCAAATGTAAATGATATAATCTGTCGATTTTGATTTTATCTCATAATTATGTCTCAGCACATTATAGTAACTTGTGTTTGATAATTTTGATTTCTTTCTGATTCTAATTTATTTTAATTATTGCTTTTGGTCTTTATTATGACTTTTAATTATGTCATTATTTATGGAATAAATAGTCATAAGTATGACATACTAACTCATAATTATGAGATAAAATGTTGAAATTATGATTATCCAAGTCATAATTATAAGATGAAAAAAAAAATCAATTTTATTAAATAAAAACTAAAATCATAATTTTGACTTTTTAAAATAAATTTATAACGTAAAATGTCCATTGACATACAAAGTCATAATTATGAGATAAACATTTATTAAACATTTATTAAAAAGTAATTTATGTCTCTTTGTTCCATTTCAACAATTTTGATTTTATCTTATAGTTGTGACGTTAAGTTATAATTAATTAAACTTACCAGGATCGATGTTATCCATCAGGAATTATTTGTAGTTTTAAAATTAATGAATAATAAATAAATAAATAAGCGAGATTTGATTTTCTTCATCAGGACTAAATTGGGACATTTACAGTAAAACAATAAAGAAAATATTAATAAAAAACAATAATAATCAAAAAGTAAGGGATAATGTACATAACCAAGAAATGTTTTGCAATAACAGCCCTCTGGATATACATTATCACACTTATAACACAGCTAATAGCCACATATGTATAAAAATTAAAAAAAAGTAACAAAATATTGATTTAGGGTGAAAAATGTAAGCACAAAGCAAGTTTAAAGTAAATGGAAATTTACAATCACGCCACTTATATGGCATTTCACCACATAAATAAGGCAAAAAAAAATAAAAGAAAAAAAATAAATCAGCTTCACTGCTGACGTGAAACATGAATTAAAAGAGCAAATAAAATCAGTTCTTTATTCCTAAAAGATGTTGATATGCAGTGCATGTTTGATACTGTAACCTGTAACCTGCAGAATCGGGCCGCTCTCACGTTATGTAAGCCACACATCAGCATTATATAACTGATGTGAATAATACGGCGCCGAGGTGAGGGGTACGGAAAATGCAAATAATGTCTGCAGTCAAACTGCTGGAGTCTGAATGTACAGCTGCTTCTGTAGAAACACTGAGATATAACACTCACATCTGAACCACTCTTCACACGAGAGGAAACACGTGTGCGTCAAACAGGACAGTGTGTGTGTGTGTGTGTGTGTGTGTGTGTAATTTAATAATCTCATGATTCTGATTTCATGTCATAAATATGTTATACCAAGTCAAAATTATAACCAAGTCATTCTGAAAAGTCATTATATCATATCAAGAAAAACATATATTTAAATATTATTAATAAAATTCCATAAACAAATATAATGGTTAAAATTATAATAATTATTATAAATAATAAAAATAATATTAAATATTATATAAAATAACATGCAATATATTTACGTAATTTCTAGTGTATTTTTAATGTTAAAAATATTTTCTTTTTTTTTTCAACACACAAACACACGTTTAAGTGCCTTATAATACACTTTTATATTATATTTTGATACAAAACTAATATATTTATATTTGTATTACTTTTATATACTTAAATTTGCATTGCATTTGAACAGTTTTGCATAAAACCTTTATTTATATGAAATGATACGTATAAAATTCAGATGCAATATATATCCATATGCAAAAAAGTTTGCAAATTAACGGTTAATATAAAGATCCACATGCAAAATTTCATGCAAAAGGTGTATGTTATTACTTCCCTGTCACTGAACCAAAGTCCCACACTATGAATATTCATGCTTTCTTAGTTTTATTAATGAGGAAGAAGAGCGCCTGACCTTTATCATCCTACGCCCTCATGATGGAAAGATCAATTCTGAGTTTTAATGTCATTCAGACGCAGAAACATATGCATGTCTTATTTACTTCCAGAAAACCTGACAGAAATAAGCTCTAGTCATCATAAAGCTGGAGGGAAATACTCCTGCAGATCAGCATTAGTTGGAGCTAGTTAATGTTTCTAACGCATTAACAGGCCATTCAGAAGCAATTACCTTTTTCATGTGAACTTTAGAATTAAATGTCAGGATCTCATTGTACATTAGTCTAATGGGTGCCGTCATTATAATCCAATCCCTGCTGCTGATGGGAAACTTTACCGAGCCTGACCGGTAACAGCATCTCAAACACTCTGAACAACACAACATAGTAATATGGGTTTCTGCATATATATATATGGAACAGCATAAATAATGACAGCATTGTAATTTCCACTGAACTATGTCTGTACGATCCTCTCAAAAGGGAAACTAAATAATGACCTGTTGATCACCGGGTCTTGAGAAGGTTGATCTGATCCGAATGTCCAGACACAGCAGAGGTCATCAGTATAAACTGAGTCGAGCTCGGTCTCTTTTCACCTTTAAATAAAAAGCTCAACCAATTTCCTCAGAGATGCGGCAGCGACATGAAAGTTTAATGCTGCAAACGTCCGGCACAAATACTGCCGTGAAAAAGCTGTGCAGTCTAGTGAAAATTTAATGCTGATCTCCTTCTGACAACACAGACACAATGTGACTTTATCTGTTTGGGTTTCTGCTCACCTTCCTCACGTCCTTCAGTTTCCTCTCCACAGCTGAAAGACACCTTTCCTTCCTTCCTTCCTTCCTTCCTTCCTTCCTTCCTTCCTTCCTTCCTTCCTTCCTTCCTTCCTTCCTTCCTTCCTTCCTTCCTTCCTTCCTTCCTTCCTTCCTTCCTTCCTTCCATCCATCCATCCATCCATCCACACATTTAAGCACCTTCATTTTCTTTGGGCCCACATAATTCTAATAATAATACTGCAAAGTAAAAAAATAAACAATAAAAAATTAATATTTCAATACTTCATGAATATATCAAATTCAATTCAGTGTGTGTGTATATATATATATATATATATACATACATACACATATACATATATACATATATATATATATATATATATATACACATACATTTTACCATATAGATATGCAGATTTTTTTTTTAAATATTGCATTATTGTTTAAAGTAAATTATAATAAATAAAGTAAATTGAAATATATTTTAAACTTTTTTTATTATTATTATTATTAATTTTTATATTATTTTTCTAACATATTACACTACATCAATAAATATTTATACATTGTGATTTTTTTTAACTAATGGTCAATACACATAAAAAAAACCTGTAAAAAAAGCTATTAATAATTATTAATATTAATAATGATAAAATTAATAATAATAATAAAAAATATTAATATATGTATATATTTTCTTTAGTTTTTATACACTTAAATATTATTAAAAATATTTTAGATATTAATATAAAATTTACTTTAAAAACTACCCTTTTAAAATAATATTAAAAATATGGGGGGGGGAATCGGTTTTCGGTTTATTAATACATAAAAATAAGTGAGGTTTAGTGTGATTGGTTGTGAAACATGTCAATCAGGCATCACTATATCTAAAAAAAACGTTTTTAGTCGGAGTAAGCTGCAATACTCTTCGTCTGTGAATGTGAGATGGAAAAGACAGACACAGAACTGTGATTTTTGAGATCAGGACATTATAATACTTCCTCTGAGGACGAGAACGTCTTCATCAAGCTCCTTCATTACAGTCTGTGTTCGTCAGGGTCACTTCAAGGTCACATAGAGTTGCTAGCACATTGTTATGCAGTTCTCCTGACACTCAAATGTAGGTTATAAAAATGCTGTGGGAACATTGTTTTGAAATGTTAAAATATTCTGTTTTCTTAATTATAATTATGACGTCATTTAAAGGTTCCAAAAATGTTTCTCTCTCAACATTCTATAAACTTTAAATAAAAATGTCATTTGAACGTTTATTTTCAATACTTTAAGAACATTAAAATGTCCATGTTTTCTACATTTAAAGCATTATTTAAAGTTTTTCAAAACCGTTATTACAACGTTTTATACTATTTTTATTTTCTCCCCAAATATAACGTTATTAGAATGTTTATTTTTTTACAACATTAAAATATCCACAAAGAAATCTGAGCGTGTCCTAACAGAAAACGCTCTCGGAACATCAGATAACGTTCTGGGAAGGTTTTCCCTAAGTTATAAACAAACGTTCGACCAGTAATCAATCGTGTAATTTGCACCACAAAACCATTCATAAGGGTCAATTTTTTGAAATTGGGACTTATGTTAGGTGGACAATATTTGTCTGAGATACAACTATTATAAATCTGGAATCTGAGGGAGCAAAAAAATCTAAATATTGAGAAAATCATCTTTAAAGTTGTTCAAATGAAGTTCTTAGCAATGCATACTACTAATACAAAATTAAGTTCTGATATATTTACAGTAGGAGATTTAGAAAATATCTTCATGGAACATGATCTTTACTTAATATCCTAATGATTTTTGGCATAAAAGAGAAATGTATAATGTTGACCCATACAGTGTATTGTTTTCTATTTTCAAGAAGCATTTGCCTGATTCGTCTTCTTCCATTGTAAAGCAGTCACTGGTAAGTCTTTAGAAAATAATGCACGTCCTTGCATTACCCAATTATACATTCCCGGATCAATTAAAGTGTCAGGTTTGATTTTACTGGGATGCATTAGGATGTCAGGCGTGCCATTCTGGATAAATCACTGTCAGCGCTGACGCCGCACTTTGTATTGTCATAGTGTCAGACTGAAGAATAATGCAGAAGAGAGAGAAACACACACTAAAACCCTTCACTCTGAGTGAGAGAAACACACAAGCTGCTTCACTTATTCTCCTGCTCTCAAGTGTCGAAAACAGCAGTGAATTCATTTTCCATTTTACTATTTAGGTTAGTTCCTAAATCCCATATTATCCTCGACCAGCAGAAAAAATATAAGCATAGACATGAGACTGGTTTTAATTCTTTCAAATGAATTCTGGTTTTAACTTATTAATAATATAATAATATAAAATTGCATAAATTATTCTTAATCTAACCAAAGTATTTTAAGGGAGAAGATTATATTAAAAATATTAGTTTTAACATTAGATGATCAATTTTGATGTTATATTTCAATATTAACATAAAATTGTTCTATATTTAAGGTAATTACAGCAGAAGTAACTGTAATTACTGAAAAAAATGGAAAAGTAATTAAATTAGGCTACATTAATCACTTATTAATGACAAACACAATGCTACATGAAAACAACTCAAATAAAATAAATATTTTTTCACAAAAAGTTTATCGTGACTTAGTCTTGAAATTCTGACTTTTTTCCCTTTTAATAAAAAATTATAATAAATAAATAAAAAGGTAGTTTTTCTCACAGCTCTGACTTTTTTAACGATTGCAAGAAAATAAAGTAGGGTTGCACGATAATATCGGCACAACATCGGGATCGGCCGATAAAAGCTTAAAATGACCATCATCGGCATCGGCCGATATGAATATTTCTCCCGATGAGCCAAACCGATATGGGGGCGTGTGCGCACGTAACGACCATGAACGTAGCTTGAGCGCCAAAAACTTAAACTTACAACATGTCAGCTGTGTGGAGGCATTTCGAGATCTGTCAAACAGATAACAAAGTTGCTATTTGCAATATTTGTAAAGCACAAGTGATGCGAGGTGGCGTAAAACAACAGTCTTTCCACACTACAAATATGATTACACATCTTAAGAGCCATCATCCTGAGCAGCACCAAAACCTGTTTTTCAGGTGTGAATGTCCGTCTACATTTGTTAAATAATACATTTATGGTAGAATCAGTACAGAAGAGATACATGGATCTCTCTTCAGTAAAATTAAAGTTTAAATATATCAGGCGAAAAATTTGTATATATATCGGTATCGGCCAAAATTATTTTGAAAATATCGGCATATCGAATATCAGCCAAAATCCAATATCGTGCATCCCTAAAATAAAGTCTGAATTGCGATACAAAAATTCACAATTAAATGTATTTTATTAATCCCATGACGGAAACAAGGGTTAGGGTTAACCCTAACACTAACCAATAAAAAATTATCTAGTAAAAATGACAAACACACAACAAAACGACTAAATCTTACAAATTAAAATAGAAAATCAAATACTATATTGTTAAATCATGTTACAGGAGGATTTTGAAAGTTAAACAGCAGCAATGCATTCAGTCCGAGTGTGTTGCTGTGGTCAGAGATCTTCAGGCGGATGGATTTGCATCATAAATTAATTGAGTTATCAGAGTAGGATGACATTGATCAGACAGGACTGTCAAAATCTTTATTTGTAAAATGCACAGAGAGCTCAAGCACATCACATGTACTTTGCATGCTTAAAAAACAACTAGACTCTTTTATTTTAATTAACTGCATCATTTATTTATTATATAACTGCAAAATAACTAAAAATCTATATTTGAATGATTATAAAATATGACTTTTGACTTCCATCTGCATGCATTAGTAAAAGCGGCAGCATCTGTGTTTGTTTGTATGAGTCTCACAGCAGATGAAGTGATTTCTGACGGTCTTTGAGAAGTTGAGCCTCCAGCGCTGCGTATCTGAGCATCAGCGGCGCGTAAACCTGCAACCACAGGAACAACACGTCAGTGAACAGCTCCAAACACAACCGTGAAAGAGCTTTTACCATGCGCACTTTCTATAGGACAAAACAAAAGATCTCTGAAAATATGTGTTTTGTCCTTGAGGAACTCATCTGGGAGTATATTTCCACCATATGCTGCATCATGCTCATGCACAGGAGAAAACGCTCATTTATTCCTAAGACTAAGAGATATACGGTTGAAAAAAGGGAAAATACCGTAAAATACCGTAAAAAATACCGTTAAAAAATACCGTTAAAAAAATACCATCAGTAAATTCTCTCAAGTCAAAAAAGAGCTGTGGAAAAATAAAGCGATCGTCCTTTACCATGGTAAAAAAAACACTATACTGTAATTACTATTAAAGTTATTATATATTTATGTTTTATTATTATGATTTATTATTATTGTTCATTTTGCATTAAATTATTACTATTATTATTAGTGTTGTATATATAGTATTTCTTATATTATTTTTGTGTTTAATGATGATGATTATTATTTTCATTATTGGATTGATTTAGTTTATTTGGAGGGGGGCCATAATTTTAAAACAAAAAAAGGCATTAAAAATCGTGAAAAATCCTCTATTTTCTAGCCTAGAGTTTTGCATGTTAAAGCACAGCATGAATCATTTGAGATGACTGAGTTGTAAATCCACAGCTCTGGCTGAAATGTGTCGCCTGCTGGCTGTAATCAATTTACAATAAGACCTTTGTTTTAATCGAGAGAGTACATAACGACAGATAAACCAGAGGAAGCAATTCGATTTGAGGAACTTCAGCCGATTAAGAAGAAACTCTATGGAGTCGCCATACCAGGCATCAGACATACTAGGGTTATTATTTAACAATGACATTATTTAAAAAAAAAAAAAAATTTCAAGTTTTGGTTGACATCAGTTGACATGTCATAATTATGAGATAAAAAAATGATGTTCAATTATGACATACTGAGACATACTTATGAGTTGAAATTATATGTCATCATCAAGTCATAATTTGAACATAAAACTTTAGAAAATGTAAAAAATCTAAATTATGACTTACTAGGTAAATTAATAAAATGTAAAAGTTGAAAAATGTATGAGTTTAAAAATAATAATTCACATAATTGTGAGGTGAAATATATATATATATATATTGCATCCAAGTCATAATTATGAGACAAAAAGAAAAATTGTTACATAAATGGTAGAAATTAGCAGCAAAAACTAAATTTCAAGTTTTATCTCAATACTATTGCTAAGTATGTCAGAATTATTTATCTCATAGTTTTGATTTATTCATAATTACGATTTACCAAAGCATGATGTTTTTTTATGTGTTGGAAATGAGCTTCCACACATTTCAGATGCAAACGCAACCAAAAAAACTAACGCAATACTTTATTAAAAAAAAATATCCTTTTGTGATTAAGTCACTTCATATGACCTTATTTCTTCCATTGAAAACATGTCAAGCTACATATTCAACATTCAGAAAAACCTGATCATATCTCCTGTTGAGCCGTCAAAGCCGGACTCATGCACACTAATGAGGTCTAAGTGTGAACGCTAGCCTGCACCTCATTCACGAGCACGAGGGGAATTTTCCTTCAATTTGCTTTTTGCTAAATGGAGCTGTCAGTCTTTCAGCTGGGATCAGGATATTAGTTGAAATGCACCTGAAAAGTAAACTGGACCGCCAAAAAATAACAAATCATGCTCGTCTTTGGCATATTACTGTCCGAAAACAAAAATAAGTCAAAATTTATATTAAAAAAAAAGTTAATTGCACTACACAACATGCTCTAACTTCCAGAAAACTTTCTCTACAGCTTTTTTCAAACTAGGGTTTTTGAATTGATGAAAAGCCAAAATCATAAAAATAAAAAATAAGATAAATATATCATTTTAAAATATTCCGTCCCCCCAAATGTATTTGTTTGTTTAAATATAATGATAATTATAATATATAATAATAATTATAATATATTATAATAATTTAAATAATATTAATAATAATAAAAACAATAATATATTAATAATTAGATGATAATTATAATAAAATGATTGAATTATAATAAGAGTATTAAAATAAATAAATAAAAATAAATAAATGCAATTTTATAAAAAAATATTTAAATGCAAACATTATTAAACTACATACATTTTTAAAATAAATCATATGCATTTAAAAATAAATTTAAATATACTTAAAAATAAATATAAATGCATTTATTTAAATAAATAAATTTACATATAAATAAATTCAATTTGCAATTTAATTAATTCCTTCATTAATTTAAATGCAAATAATTAAACAAACAAACAGTTTGATGCTGACTTTTGAGAAATGAGGCAGTGCAGCATCAGAATCCACATCTGGGTTAATACTGGGGTATTAATGCATAATATACAGTTAACATAACATACAGGGAACAAAATCATTTAGCATGCATAAAATATTGAATGCACACTAAAAAATACATTTTCTTTTCAAGAATATTCCTGATCCTGACTGTTCAGGACAATGTTAACATGATAGAAATGCATCAGCCTCATATTTTCTGCATCACTTTCATCATTACGTTCACGGGGTTTGATGGTGTTTGTAAAGCTTTAGATGAACCCGTCAATGAAAGAGGCCTTGTCTAAACCCAGCGGCATGGGCTCGTCCCGGTCTGAACCCTCACAATGCGTCTGTCCAGAGGAGATGAAGCGTTTAATGAAGACGCAGTGATTCATGAAGCAGGTCAGAGTTCAGCGGGTCAGAACGATGGATCATGTGACCACAGCCGGCGTGAGAAGGTCAGAGCGATTGTGCTTTCATTAGTGAACGTGATCAGTCAGTTATATGAGCTAAGCTTATATTTCTAGTCTGAAGTCAACAATAAAAAGACTTGACGGCCACAGAGATGCTGTTAGTGCATCAAACACGCAGTCGACAACTAAATGAATAGTAACTTTGTTTAATGACAGATTATATTTTGGTTCTAAATAACTACGTGTCCTGAGCTGAACCAAAGCTGCAAAAAATTTAAATAAAATAATTATAACAAAAAATAATATATTCAAATAAAAAAAAAAAAATAATCAGCTTTTTTATATATTTTTTATTTTTTTATTTTATTTTAACTTTAAATAAGAATCTAATTTTGTGAAAACGAGCTGAGAAGATTAATTAAAATTAAATTAAATTAAATTAATTAAATTAAATAATTTTATTTTATTTTATTTTATTTTATTTTATTTTATATTATATTAAATTAAATTAAATTAAATTAAATTAAATTAAATTAAATTAAATTAAATTAAATTAAATTAAATTAAATTAAAATCAACTTCTATTTATTAGTCAATTTTAGAGGTTTCACCACAAATGACAATTAAGATAAACAAAATGAAATAAAATAAAATGTATCGATTTCTAGTTATTAGTTAGTTTTGAGGTTTTCACCATTTAATAAAAAAACACACATAATAATAATAAAATAAAATGAAAATGTTGTCTATTAGTCATTTTTATAACAATTAAAATAGAATAAAATAAAATAAACCTTTATGGTGCTCACTATAAATCATATTGCAAATGTCATTATATGGAATAAAGCAAATAAATAAACAAAATATTAGCATTATTTAATGACACAGCAAATTATATTTTGGTTCCAAATAACTGTTGAATAACTATGAATCATGGTTTCACAAAACTGAACTAAAACACATAAAATTACAATAAACATCATAGTTAATGAAACTCAATTGAAAGGTAGTAAATGTAAATCAATGAAATCAAGCAATCCCTGAATCATTTTATAACTGATTCTTCAAATGAACCGTTAAAAGGAACTGATTGACAGTTTCATTCTTTGATGTCACTAGTGTGTGATTAAGAAAGGACTCTGATATATGATCATTTTAAGAGATTACGGTGTGTGTGTGTTTGTACCTCTTGAGCTCCCGGCGTGGGTCTGACGGCCAGCTGAGGATCTGGAGCGTTTCGGAGCGTCTCGGAGAACGATGCTCCTGTTTCTGCCTCCAGAGCTGATGAGAGACACACATTCAGTCATTAGAGGTAAACAGCATCACTGATGAAACACAGATGCACAGGATCACAGCCAACTAATTAAACCTCTGTCATCACTGACTCGCTCTCATGACAGATGCCATGGTTTTTACACGTCAGCTCACTTTTATTGTACTTTTCTGGTGCTTAATCACAATCCAAATTCATTTAATGGAAAAGAGCAGCTCAGACGAAATAAATAAACAAATACATATTTTATGGTGCTTTGTTTAACCTTTTTAGAGCTTTTAATTATAAATCACAATCCTAATGTCATTTTATAGAATACAGCATAATACGAAAATAAATCAATAAAAAAAATTATTAAATAAGAGCTTAAAAATGTAATTAGTAATTAATTATTACATTTTAAGAATATTTTAAGAATTTTAGATGTAAAAAAGAGCTTTATTTTTAAAAATAATTTTATTATTAATCTTTCTTTGACCTTTTTAATTATAAATCACAATCCTATAATTGTATGGAACAGCAGGTCAGAAAAATACAATTATTTTAATAAATCCTTAAAGAATATTGTTTAAATAAATAAATAAATAAATAAATACACTTATTTTAATACATTCATACATTTAAAAAATAAATATTTTATGATATAATAAATATTTTTTAGTGATTATAACTGTAAATGAAAATCGAAAATTTAATTTCATAGAATAAAGCAGCACAGACAAATAAATAAATAAATACATTTTATATTGCATTTTTTGTATTTATTTTTTAGCTTATAACTACAAATAACCATCTATTTTTCAATTCATTCAGAGAATAGTTAATGAATAACGTCAAACGGGTTTTCATCTCCAGTTTATTTTACAAAAGCACAATGACTGAATCTCATGTTTTGATTCTGACTGGAGAAATCCATAATTTCTGACTTTTGAGAATCCAGTCGTTTCCTATCATAATCATATTACAGTCGTTTCATACAGAATATCCTCTACTTTTTCCATTGGGAAGTCTGATATAAAAGAAAAACACTTAATGAAATATGCAATATGCATTATGAACCTCTGTTATTTTTTTTATATTAAGTAATTTACTTATAATTAAATTATTTGAAAAAAAACATTTATATTATAATAAAATGATTTATATATTTAAAGAAATACAATATAAACAATATGCATTTTAATCTTATTTTTTGTGGTATTAACATAACGTAATAACATAATTGTAATAAAACTATTTAAATAATAAAATAATATAATGAAATCATTTAAATAAGCATAAATGTATTTAAATAAATTGAATTTACTACAATATAAACATTATGCAATATAAAACTTTTACTTTGATTTTATATTATTTAAATAACGTAGTAATAATGTAATAATTTAACATAATTAGTCAAGAAAGAAACCCATGTAATAAATAAAGAATAAATAGTAAATTTTATTTTTCATATTTTATATTTAAATAGCCATTATCGTAAAATATAGAAGAAAATTTGCTTTTTGCTGAAAATATAACGAAAATAGAAATGAGATTATATGTACATAATATGTGTTTGTGTATTTACACTATATTTAAACATATATTATATTATAGCATATAAGCTTAAAACAATGTATTTTTCCAAATGGAAAACTAAACAAAATTCTTTAAGCAAATGCAGGCCAAGTTTAGCCAAATTAACAAAAAAAAACAAAAGTTTTATGTTAAAATGTCAAATATTAAAATATATATATTTTATTAAGTATTTTTCAAATATTATAGTAGTTATACGTTTTGTACAAAAAAAATAAAATAAAATAATAATAATACGATTATAAAACATTACATATAAATCTTGATATGCAAATGCAAATATTGAATATATATTATAAATCTAAAATATAAACAAAAAATCAAATGCAGTCCCAATTTTGCCAGATTTACAAAAAAAAAACATTATTAATTTATTTTTTATTAATTTATTTTTTATTTGAGGTCTAATTTTTATATATTTTAATAACTAAATAAACTATTAGCATATTAAATGTGTATGTTACATCTGATAATGTAATTATTATTATTATTATTATTATTACCATGCAGGGCTCTGTAAGCGCAGCCCAGACAGGCCGAGTCTGTGACGTCGATGGTGTAAACCGGAGCATTGAAGACGTCAGACAGCACCTGCAGAGACACGACTCGTCAGCACTCAGCACTGCATTTACATTAGAACAGAGTTAAACTGTTGTTTATTGTTTCTGATATATGAATACCTGTAAAATGTCCTTATTGGAGGATGCTCCTCCTGTGGCCAGCACTCGTGTGCCAGGAACTACACAGAGAGAGAGAGAGAGAGACACAGAGAGAGAGAGAGAGAGAGAGAGAGAGAGAGAGAGACACAGAGAGAGAGAGAGTTATGTCTCATCATAAACCACACTTACTGACCCGTGACAACTTGCCCCGGTCTACCCTCGAACTAAACAAGAGCTTGAGCTGATTTTCTCTTTGCATGTGTTTGCACGATCAACAAACATATTAATGCTGCCATCAGGCCCCGATGAGACATAAAACATTATGTTATGCTAATTAAAGCATATTTCAAGCTGCGTGAAGCATAAAAACAAATGTTATGCAATAAAACAGCACATAAAAAGGGAAAATCACTGCAGAACCAAAGCATAAAATCACTGCGCTTGTAAACTTCATCATGAGGAACGGATCTGAGATCAGGAAACAGCATCTTAATTAAGGACATGAACATGATATTCAGGCAGAAAATGATTAATTCACACACACATAATGCTCAGAAAACTCTAAAAAAAAAAGTATATTTTAAATACATATTTTTACATTTTAAAACATGCAAAATAGTAACAATTTTAAAAGGAAGCAACAAAGAAAGAATAGAAAATACATAAACAAACTTAAATGTCCAATTATCCATTCATTATAGTTTAATAAAAATAAAATAAAACAAAATATTTATATAATATAATATATATTGCAAATGTAAAAATTATTATTAACTCTACATTAAGTAAAAAACAAATGTCGATTTTTTTTCCCCAGTTATAAATTAGTTGGAATAACAATAAACACACATATATACATAAATGTTATATTTTTTCTAGATGTAAATATTACATCTATCTTTACATCTTTAAGCACATGCAAGTTAGCAAAATAAAAAATAAAAATAATAATATAATTTCAAATAAACTTTTCAACTTTCAAAGAATTCTGCAATTGTAAGTTATACATTTATATTTGTATTCAATAAGGATGCATAAAATTGACCAAAAGTGACATTGAGGACATTTATAATATTTAATATAATTGCACACTTTATAACTACACAATTATATCATTCATATGATTTATAATTTGCATTATAATTTATTATTTATAATTATTTATTTCAAACAAATGCTGTTGTTTTGGACTGATTCAAATGTTTGACAGAATATATTATTTTATATATTTTTTTAACTTGTCTGTGAATTGCATGACGCTCGAGATGTGAAATAACAAACATGAGCGAATATTAAAGATGACGGACTGGTGAAGCTTCTGATATAACAGCAAACACACACACACACAAGCTCACACTGAAGTGAAACACCACACACTCACGGATCTTGTAGCCCAGCTTTTCTGCATGAACTCGTTTGGCCAGGAACTGTCCTTCAAGCACGGCTCGGATTTCCACGTCCTGCTCAAACGCAGAGACCTGAGCGAGAGCGAACACAAAGAGCAGCTTCAGTGAGAGAAACACTCTGGAAACTAAAACCCTTTCAGACCAGTACAGAAATCATCAAGAACACTTCTACAGAACCATAAACAACAAGAACCACACACAAATATATCAATCAATCAATCAATCACCTTTATTTATATAGTGCTTTAAACAAAATACATTGCGCCAAAGCACTGAACAACATTCATATGATATATATGAATTCATATGAATCGCACGAACTGTCCAGTTTCAGGAAAAGTATCGAAAAAGTATCGAAATCTCAATTCTTGACTAGGTATCGTATCGAAAAATAATTTTGGTATCGTGACAACACTACATTACAGTAATAATAAAAAAAATAATAAAAATTTACAATTTTTTTTTTTGGTAAATAACATTTACTCTTCTTTTACTAATATTGAAATGATATTAAAATTATTTACTTTTAATATTTTATTAATATTTTATAGAGATATTTATTTATATTTATATTTTCATAGAAAATTTTACTATTGATTTAAATTAAAAACATTTTTAAAACAAAATAATTTTTTTGTAATGCAAAATAATAAAAATGTAATATATATATATAATTTTTTTTAATAAAAATAATATTTAAAAATCAATCTAAAGAAAAAAAATATATAATTTATTTACTTTTAATATTTTATTAATATTTTATAGAGATTTTTATTAATATTTTATAGAAAATTTTAATATTGATTTAAATTAAAAACAATTTTGAAACTAAAAAATTTTTTTGTAATGCAAAATAATAAAAATGTATTTTATATATATATATATATATATATATAATTTTATGAAATATATACATAAACAGAAAATGGTTCTTTAAATAAACAGAACTACTAAAGAACTGTGTTTTTTTCCATTTACTCTTCTTTTATTAATATTGCTGTTGTTGTGGGTAAAAACGGGGTAAATATCTCAGACGGAGCGAGAGCAGCGCTGCTGGAGGGTTAATGAGCATCTCGTGGCAGGTGAACCGAACTGTGACCCAATTAGCACAAATTAGGCAATTATCTAATTAGAGGCAATATTTGCAAACCTGTTCAGCCGAAGCAAATGAAGCTGAAAAGAGCGAATCAATCAGAAGACGACTCACCCTTTGACCTTCAGCATTAAACCTGTGCACGCCGACAGCAGGAGGAGTGATCTCCATCACGTCAAAATACATGCCTGAGAACACACACACACACACACACACAAACATTAATGTCTCAGATTAAACACAAACACACACAGACTCGCCCCAAACCCACATTGTTTTTAAATGTCTATATAAATATATAAATGTATCTGTAGTTGTTAATACTTTTTCTCACTTTTAGTTATTTTAGTGCATCAAGTTAAACTAAATAAAAAATTAGAAATGCTGCCTTGCCAAAAAGCTGAAACTTTCCTTTTTATATATTGTATTTTATTTTAGTTAATGTTTATTTTATTTGGCTTAACGTTTTTATGGTTTTAGTAATTTTGTTATGCATTTTTGTTTGAACTTTTCTTCTTCTTTTTCACATTCTCTTTATTGTTTTTTGTGAAGAGAGAACAAAACAAAAAACTTAGTTTTTACTTTTCTATACAGTTTTTTTCTCCAGTTATTTTAAGTGTTTGTTTTTATTTTTTGTATTTTAGTGCATCCAGTAAAACAAAATGAAAATGAAAAATAAAATACTTTTTTTATATTTTATTTTGTTAAATTTATTTCCGTTATCATGTTTTTTATTTCAGTTAATGAAAATATTTTTGTATGGTTTCAATTTTTTATTTGTTTCTGTTTTTAAATGTCTATATACAATTCAGTTTTTTTATGTCTATATACTTTTTTATATCATTTTTATTTCAGCTTTAGTTTTAGTTATTTTAGTGCATCAAATTAAAATTCTAAATGTTGCTTTGCAAAGGAGCCAAAATAAAAACATAAATATTTTAAGTTTTGATATTGTTTTTTTATTGTTTTATAAAAAAAATATCTGTCAGTTAAAAAAAAAAATGTTAATATAATTTTTAATAATTATTTATTATTTATTTTAGCACATTAAGTTAAATTAATGTTTAAACTAATGTTGCTAGAGCAATTAATTGAAATTAAATAAGTTTAGTTTTTTTGTTCAAAGTAGCAAAAGTACTTTTTTAGTTTTAGTTTTTGTTAACTATAATATTCCTAATCTCTACAATATTTAATCACCTAGATTTCCATGGTTTCCCATCGGCGTGGAGCTCAGAGCGCTGGAGAAACGCTCCCATGATCCTCCAGCACATTCATCACGGATCCGCTCTCGGGTGAACGAGCCGTTTTTAAAGCTGCGAGACACAAGAGAAGAAAACCACACAGAGAAATGTCTTATTTAACCCCGAAATCTAGACATAAAATGTAATATAGAAATTATTGTAAGAAAATATATAATTAAATTTTAATTATATATTTACATATAATTAAAAGAAACTGAAACCTCTTTTTATGACCATTAAAAACTTTTACTTTAATTCAATTAATTAATTACAATTAATTCAAATGCTCAACTTATTTTTTTTGTAATTATCGGTAAACTATTATAATTTATACAATTAAATTAAAATAAATTGAAGTTAGTACAAGCAACTATTTTTGTTTATATTACCTTAATTTTTGCTCCGTATGCATGAGAATAAATGCAAAACACCAAGTACCAGATCAAAAGTATGTGTTATTATATTTATTATATTTCGAACCAAAATACAAATATTTAGTAATGCACTCTTATTATTAATATTTTTTCATGACTCTATTTTCTGTTTATGTACTATGTATTTACTCTAACATGCTAAAAATGACTATACAATTAATGATTAATGATATCTTAATTTTGATTGTTTTAATTGCAATGCAAAACATTTAAAAACATTTTTGTTGACATTGTTATTAAGAATGAGATTTTTTTTCATTACAGTAAAGGGAAAAATGTGCACCAGCGGCTGTGTGCGTTTTAACCCCGTGTGCACCAGCGGCTGTGCTTGCGTTTTAACCCCGTGTGCACCAGCGGCTGTGTGCGTTTTAACCCCGTGTGCACCAGCGGCTGTGTGCGTTTTAACCCCGTGTGCACCAGTGACTGTGTGTGTTTTATCCCCGTGTGCACCAGCGGCTGTGTGCGTTTTAACCCCGTGTGCACCAGCGGCTGTGCTTGCGTTTTAACCCCGTGTGCACCAGCGGCTGTGCTTGCGTTTTAACCCCGTGTGCACCCGCGGCTGTGTGCGTTTTAACCCCGTGTGCACCCGCGGCTGTGTGCGTTTTAACCCCGTGTGCACCAGCGGCTGTGTGCATTTTAACCCTGTGTATATTTTAACCCCGTGTGCACCAGCGGCTGTGTGCGTTTTAACCCCGTGTGCACCAACGGCTGTGTGCGTTTTAACCCCGTGTGCACCAGCGGCTGTGTGTGTTTTAACCCCTTGTGCACTAGCGGCTGTGTGTGTTTTAACCCCTTGTGCACCAGCGGCTGTGTGTGTTTTAACCCCTTGTGCACTAGCGGCTGTGTGTGTTTTAACCCCTTGTGCACCAGCGGCTGTGTGTGTTTTAACCCTGTGTGCACCAGCGGCTGTGTATATTTTAACCCCGTGTGCACCAGCGGCTGTGTACGTTTTAACCCCGTGTGCACCAGCGGCTGTGTATATTTTAACCCCGTGTGCACCAGCGGCTGTGTACGTTTTAACCCTGTGTGCACCAGCGTCTGTGTGCGTTTAACCCCTTGTGCACCAGCGGCAGTGTGCATTTTAACCCCGTGTGCACCAGTGACTGTGTGTGTTTAAACCCTTGTGCACCAGCGGCTGTGTGTGTTTTAACCCCTTGTGCACTAGCGGCTGTGTGTGTTTTAACCCCGTGTGCACCAGCGGCTGTGTGCATTTTAACCCTGTGTGCACCAGTGGCGGTGTGCATTTTAACCCTGTGTATATTTTAACCCCGTGTGCACCAGCGGCTGTGTGCGTTTTAACCCCGTGTGCACCAGCGGCTGTGTGCATTTTAACCCCGTGTGCACCAGCGGCTGTGCTTGCGTTTTAACCCCATGTGCACCAGCGGCTGTGCTTGCGTTTTAACCCCGTGTGCACCAGCGTCTGTTTGCGTTTAAACCGCTTGTGCACCAGCGGCTGTGTGTGTTTAACCCCTTGTGCACCAGCGGCAGTGTGCATTTTAACCCCTTGTGCACCAGCGGCAGTGTGCATTTTAACCCCTTGTGCACCAGCGGCTGCGTGTGTTTTAACCCCGTGTGCACCAGCGGCTGTATGCATTTTAACCCCATGTGCACCAGTGGCTGTGTGCATTTTAATCCCATGTACACAAGCGGCTGTGTGTTTTTACCATATCAGAGCCATGTATGCGCTGCAGTCCACAGGGTTACAGAAGATATGGCCCTCGATGCTGGGTCTGGGGTCCCGGATCCACAGGAAAACCGTGTCACTGGTCCCCAAACTCACCTGCACAAACCAGAACCACACACCTTCAGGTTCAAGCCTCATTACCAGAGTTTCAGCCGTCATCCTGATCAATCTCCAGTAATACTCAGAGCAAACTCTGACTCTACTGCAAACATGCATGAGATTCAGCGCTGATTTACATTCATGAAAGAGACAGAGATAATATTTATTATAAAGTCACTCACCGCTAGATCTCCTTCCTGTAGCCTCATACCAGCCAGAGATCCTGAAACCATAAACATGATCCTCAAATCAGACGAATCACACTCTCCAAACAGAAACCTTAATAATTATCAAATTTTATTACATTATTTATATTAATTTAAACATATAGAGATATTTTAATCATTGAAGTGGAATTAAATATGATATAATAATTAATAAAATATATTAAAAAATAATACATAAATATAAATTATATAATTATATACGCAAATGTTTATAATATTATAATTCATGTTCATTAAAAAATACATGTCTTTTTTTAAATTAAAGATATATAATAATAATATTTATT
The DNA here is from genome assembly GCF_023724105.1 of Carassius gibelio. NCBI lineage: Eukaryota > Metazoa > Chordata > Actinopteri > Cypriniformes > Cyprinidae > Carassius > Carassius gibelio. The sequence continues at coordinate 762,597 of NC_068394.1, read as the reverse complement.
AATATAAAGAAACTTATATATATATATATATATATATATATATATATATATATATATATATATATATAGTTTTATTTATTAAATATTCAAATATTAAATAATAATATAATAGGAATAAATTATAGTTATATACACACACACTTTTAAAATATTATAATTCATGTTAATTAAAAAAATACATGCTTAATTTAATTTAAAGATATTTCATAATAATTAATAATATAAACAAACATTTTTTATAAAATACAATGAATTTAAATATAATATATATATAATATAATATCTAATAATTTAATATAATTTATATTAACTTAAATACGCATACATACTATACACTAGTATATGTACATATTTACAAACTCTTAAATGAGAGACAGAAATAGAAATAGTTTGTGTGCCGTTGCTGCCCTCTACAGTCTTTAAGATCTTAGCAGCGATCAGAGGTTGAAGACACTGTAAATCATGCATCATCACACGTTTATTCAGTATCATACATCATATTCAGTGACAGAAGCGCTGTAGTTTACCAGGATTGTCTCCAGTGAAGGCCACCACCTTACAGCTCTGTGCAAACCCAAAGCGTTCAGAGTAATACGGAGACACACAGCCCTGGAAACACACACACCATGAAGCAGCTCACACCTTCACAAGGGCTTGACACTCATTGGATGTTTAAGGGAGATATTTATTTGATATTATTTCACCAGAACGACTGCAGACGGCGTCAGGTCACCGAGTCTGTCGGCTAACTGCGGCGCTGCGGCGTCCAGACAAACCTGAGACCACCGTCTCTCAAATATATCCATCAGATTCATCCCTGAGCCTTCATGTACACACAGACACACACTCATTAAACAACGTGTGTGAGATCAGATATAAAGACTCACAGAAAATATTGTGTTTTTTTTTATTTTTCACTTAGCTTGTTTTATGTTAGTCTGTCTGTGCATTTTGTATACTCTTTGTATGTATATAAACAATAAATAAATAAATATATATATGTTAAATAACTGGACTGGTCTTAAAGAGATTTATCAATTAATAATACAAATAAAATGTTATGTACAATAACATTACATAATTTATGTTAATTTAAATATATACATAAATTATAGATTTAAACAAAAATGTTCCGTTAAAAAAAAATATTCATAAAATATACAAATAATTAATAATATTTTCAAATAAATATAAACTACATAATAATATACACATATATAAAATAATTAATATTATTTTAAAAATACATGCATATTTTAATGATTTGAAATTAAAAATATTTATAATTATTAATTTAAACAAATTGATTATTAATTGCTGAATTGGACTTAAAGATTTTTTTTTCAACTGTTAATAATTATTAATATAAACATATATTTTATTATAAAGTATATTATGGTGATATATACTTTAAAAACATTATAAACAAATTATGTAAAATAAAGTATATAAATAAACAAATATATATATATATATGTGTGTGTGTGTGTATGTATGCATGTATTTTATATATATATATATATATATATATATATATATATATATATATATTCAAACGATACACTATAATAATAATTATTTATATACAAATTTATGAATTAATTGTAATTTAACAAAAAAAATGAGACTCATTGCAGTTTAGTTATAAAGACTTCTGAAAGCTTCTTAATAATTCATAGTTTAATAATTCCGTCTACATCTGATCACAGTTTTTTAATAAGTGGGAAAATATTCTGCAGAGAGTTATTCATAATGCATAATTTCTGGACATAGCAGACACGATCTGAGAACTGAGAGATGAATCTGATCATTTCTGAGCAAAGAGACAATGTGATAAATGTGAGGAAGGAGAGTACCATCGCTGAAGTCGATCGGAGCGTAATCACCCAGAAACAGAGAAGAAGCGAAGCTGCTGATGAGAGAGATTCTCTGGAAACACACACATCTCATCTGATTACACACACACTCATGTCTAATCAGTGCTGAGCTTTAATTACTGACGGACGCGCTCTTCTTCTGCCAAAATAATACAACATGAGTGTGTTTCCCTTTATAGCTGGTTTAACTGCTTGTATATGCATGCATTATTACAATTAACAAAACAAAAAAAAATGTAAACAAATATTATTTAATAAAATATATCTTTAAATAAATGTTTTAATATACATGCATTTATGATTTAATTTATTAGTTTAATTATATTGCACAAATTATATTAAACTAATTTATTATACATGTTAATTTAAATAAACATACACATTTTAACTGGACTTCGTGAAATGGTTTGACGAGCAAAGTTTATTATTAGCGTTGATTTATTATGAATTTGGGATGGAAAATAGCAAAGCACTTTTTTTATTCCTAAACTTTAAAAAAAATATATATATATATATATATATATATATATTTTTTTTTTAAATCATTGATTCATTTTTTTATATATATATTTTAGATTATTTTATTTTATATAGTCTATACATTATTATAAATATATATTATAACTTGTAATATTTATTAATTATATGTAACTAATTTATATATATATATATATATATATATATATATATATATATATATATATATATATATATATATATATATATATATATATATATATATATATATAAAGTTAAATTAAATTAAAATTGTAATTACATTTATATTTTTTAATTTAATTTAATTTAATAATATAACAATTTATATTAATTTAAATACATACATAAAAAAAACCCCGCATGAAATGGTTTGAAGACAGAAGTTTCTGCCTTGTGTTGATTTATTTCCTACTGAAACATGAATCTGGGATGGTAGATATTTTTTATTTAATTTAGAGAGTATGTTATAGATCAAATATTTATACACACGTTGAGTTTTACCTCCGTCTCGCTGAATTCTTCCGGCTTTGAGCGATAAATCTTTGCAATCTGACTTCCAGTGAAGCGCTGTGGAACAAACACACAAGATATTACGAGTGTAAGTATTGGCTGATTTCAGGTGTTTTAGGGGTTAATCGCACCTCGTACGCTCGTGAGCCGGTGACGTCAGCGAGGCGTTGAGCGCCACCTACAGCCTCCTCCAGGAACTGACACTGATCCGAAGAACTGGAGTCCATCCACACGGGACAGTCCTGCAGCGCAAAACACTCCTACACACACACACACACACACACACACACACACACACACAGATGCACACACACACACACACACACACAGATGCACAGACACACACACACACAGACACAGATGCACAGACACACACACAGATGCACAGACACGCACACACACACACACAGATGCACAGACACACACACAGATGCACAGACACGCACACACACACACAGATGCACAGACACACACACAGATGCACAGACACACACACACACACACACAGATGCACAGACACACACACAGATGCACAGACACGCACACACACACACACACACACACACACACAGATGCGCACACACACACACACAGATGCACAGACACGCACACACACACACACACACACACACACACACAGATGCGCACACACACACACACAGATGCACAGACACGCACACACACACACACACACACACACACAGATGCACACACACACACACACACACAGACGCACTGTAGGCAATACGCTCCCACTTCCGCAGATGTACTGTACTCCACGAGTCCACGAGGTGAAGTATTAACCATTAATGCTGGACGTTAGACTCTCCGCAAACATTAGGGTCCGTGTGTGTGTGTGTGTGTGTGTGTGTGTCACCTGCAGCTGAAGGTGCAGATGTTTCTGAGGGTCCAGATGTTTCAGGGTTTGTCTCGCACCCTTCCTCCAGAACACACTGCCATGTTGCTACAACACAGATTCAATCAAACACACTGAAGACGTGTGTGTGTGTGTGTGTGTGTGTGATAATTCTCTATTATCTGAGTGAAAGTAAATCTAGAGCAGATGATGCTGTGAGTCACCTGTCCACTGCCTGAGACGGCTCTGACCCGAGAGAAGTCGAAGCCAGCGCTCCTCATCTTCTCCAGGAGAACATCCAGCGCCTGCGGAGCTCACGTCATTAATCACGTTAACAGCAGAGGACGACGAGTGAAGGAGCTTTACCTTCACAAACATGAGCGCTGGAGACGTGACCGTCAGCTTGTCTTCATGGATGTGAACTCCTCCACGAGTCCTGCACAAACACACAAGAGTCAGCTCCAGCTCAGGCCACTCTGAGAAAGTCCATCCCTGAACACATCTGTGGAGATAAGCTCAGCGCTAAGATGCTTTATTGGCTAGAGATTATTCAAAATTATTCAAATATGTGTGGTAATAGAAATATAATTATAAACAAAAAAATATAAATGATTTTTTTTCAGCTGTAAAATATTAGTTTGACCACAAATTGCTCTTCATTAATTATTAAACATAATTAATTTTCTCTAAAAAATAATTGAAATTTACCAAAAGGTGAAAAGGGAAAGCCTGTACAATTTAATGATAACATATCATATATATTTTATTTAAACAAATATAGTAAAATATCTGTATTTATTAAATATTTTTGAGCATTTTAACCATTTAATTTTTTTTAAAATATAGTGTATAATAAAAAAAATTCAGCTCTAATATATTTTTTTTCCTTTTTTTCACAAATTGCTCTTCATTAATTATTAAACATATTTCCTTATCTAAAAAAATCATTGAAACTTCAAAACATATTTGTTAGTGAAAAATATACTGCATTTTTTTTATATAATTACAACATTTCTAAATATAATTAATATATTTTTTTTTTTTTCAGTTCTAAAATATTATTTTTCCAGAAATTGCCCTTGATGAATTATTAAACATACTTCCTGATCCAAAAACCACTGAAACTGACCTAAAGCTGCGGGAGGCCTGTACAATATAACTGCAATATATCATATATATTTTATTTATAAAAAATATATTGAAATCTCTATTACTTAAATATTTTTTTACATTTTAATCATTAAAAAAAAAATTCTAAATATAGTGTATAATTTAAATTCAGCTCTAATCTATATATTTTCCACAAATTGCTCTTCATTAATTATTAAACATATTTCTTTATCCAAAACTCATTGTTACTGACCATAAGTTGTCGGAAGCCTATTTCTATTATTGATAGAAATATGTAAAATATCTGTGTAAGTGAAATATATATTGCATTTTTTTAAATAATTAAAACATTTCTAAATATACTGCATAATTAATATAATTTTATAATTTTTCTAAAATATTTGTTTTGTCCAGAAATAGCCCTTGCTGAATTATTAAACATATTTCCATGTCTAAAAATGACTGAACCTGAGCAGTTTCCAGTAAGAGGTCAGTGGGGTTGTACCTGAACTCGGGCAGCTCGCTGTCGAACTGGACACTGCTCTGGAGAATCACCTCGAGGTCTCCATCAATGGCCACTACTTTCAGCTTCACAACACACACATCAGGACATTACAGCGTTTAAAACTGTCTGTATCACATTCATTTACAGTTATGCTTTGGGCCATTCACACTGCATTCAGGTTCACCTCACAACTGACCCCAAGATTTATAGTGTGAGTGTAAGGCAGCCCACACCATATAATGTTTTTTTGTTTTCAAATTCATATTTGTTTAGCACTAGGTAATGCATCACAATGTAAAAGACTCGATATTGAGTAAAGATCTGATGGATGCAAGACAGATCTTTAACTTTTAATATGACGTGAAGTACAAGAGTGCAAGGTTTTACTCCATCAAACACACTACAGTAGTTTTTGTTAGCTCACTTTATCGTAAAGTATCTCTCGGTATTCTCTACCTGTTGCGTGCTGAAATCGAACCCCAGAAAACAAGAATCTGCTTCTTCAGCCATTCAGATCACAAACACCGCGCCATCGAGCGCTACACTGTAGCGAAGACTCGCCTCATTAATATTCATGAGGACGCTAACTTCACTTCCTGGAGCGAGTCATGTGACCTAATTAATATTCATAAGCTCAAGCTTCGCCAAAGCAGGATTCGTTAATTCACCTGCTGACTCCCGCCCACTCACCACTGGCAGCCAATAAGGGGTCAGCTCATTAACATTCATGAGCACGCAATATAAACAGAGACCTTCGTACGGTTCACTTAAAGGGACCGTGTACCGCCTAAAAAAACATGTTTTGTACATCTTCATGAACTTTAATCTGTGACCCCATCGAACTAGTTGTTTAATTATTGCCGTGCTTTTGGTAAATATGCATTTTCAAACAGTACAAAGCATATTTTCCGGTATATTTCAGAAACAGGATGCTGATGTGTGAATTAGAAAAATTATTATAGATTTTTTTTTTTTAAGAAAATACTGTTTGTGTTTTTCTGGTGCTTTTCACATTTAATTCAGTGTCATTAGTTTTCAAATATATATTAAAAAATATATAAATATAATTACTGGACAAAATGAAATATTTAATATTTCTAAAAACGTAGTTTTCTTTGCACTTATTTAATCAAAAATAGTGAAATATTATTCTAATGTAAATCATCTGTTTTCTGTGTGAATCTGTGTTGAAGTGTAATTTATTTCTGTGATGCTCCGCTGTATTTTCAGCATCATTCCTCCAGTCTTCAGTGTCACATGATCTTCAGAAATCAGAATAATATGATGATTTACTGCTCAAGAAACATTTCTGATTATTATCAGTGTTGAACACAGTTAATATTTTTGTGGAAACTGATGCATTTTATTTTTCAGGATTTACAGATGAACAGAAAGTTAAAAAGAAATAGAAATCTTCTGTCAACAATTGTGTCCGTGTGTGTTGTGTGTGTGTGTTGTGTGTGTGTCGTTAACTTCCCAGTGTTGAGTGTAATGAAGTCCAGAGCTGTTCTGGAGTCAGTGACAGACACAGAGACTCTTGTGATAAAATACCATCTTGATTGTGGTTCTGAGTTTATTTTACATGTTGAGAGAGAAACGGACGCTGGAGGGTTTAGAAGTAGTTGACGATCCTGCGGATGGACTGGATGTTGGGATTCTGCGCCTGCCACTCGTTATGACTGCAGTAATTACCTCGCTCCACGATGTACATGCGACCGCGGAAGTTGGGCTCTTCATACATCACCCATCTGAAGACCAGACAGAGACCAGATCAGACTCAGACAGACAACTACACTCAGAACTGAAACAAAATAACTATTACATGACTGAATATAAGATGAAAAGATACATTTCAGAAATCTTTTTCTCGGCAATGAACTAAAATAAAATTAAGGACTTAAAACAGACAACCTAAAACTGAATTTGAACTAATAAAAATGACAAACGCACATAACATCAAGTAAAATAATAATAATAATAATAATAATAATAATAATAATAATAATAAAAATATAAAAATAAAATATATTTTTTAAATTGAAATAATAAATAAAAAAATAAAGCTAAATAGAAATATTTTGTACAAATTAAAAAGACAAAAGCATATAACATTAACTAATGTTAACTAAAAAAAGTAACTGAACAGTAACTGAAATAGAGCAGATATATAAATAAATATAAATAAATCTTAGATTAAAACAAATGACAATTAGAAATGTTGCTTTGAAAACTAACTAAAAAGCTAAATAGAAATAATACAATCGATTAATGGAGATTATAATGTCAATTAAAACTAATAAGAAAATGAAAAAAATTTAAGAAAGCTGAAATAAAATAAAAGTAAAATATTAGATATTTTTTTTATTCAGAAATGTTGTCTTTGCAATGAACTAAAATAAAATTAAGTACTTATAAAATAAAAAATAAATGTTAAGCTAAATAGAAAATGACAAAAGCACAAAACATTACTAAAACTGAAAGAAAAAAGGTAATTGAAATAAAGCAGAAAAAAGTAAATGAAATATGATTAAAGTTGAAGTACTAAAATGACTAAATAATATTTAAAAAAGCTAAATAGAAATACTAATAGACTAATAGAGATGAAAATGTCAAAATAAACTAATACAAAAAAAACTAATTAAATAAATAAAATATGAGATCAATTAAAATAAGATAAAAATTAAGTACTTAAATAAAACCTAAAACTAAAAATTTAAGCTAGATAAAAATATATATAATCTAAAGAAACTATTAAAAAAGACAAAAGCACTTAAAATTGTTGAAGAAAACAAAAAAAAGGAAATAAAAAAATAAATAAAATATATTTTTTAAGTTGAAATACTAAAATGAAAAACTTAAAGCTTAATAGAAATGTATAAAAAAAGTATAAAAAAAAGACAAAAGCACATAACATTAACATATAAAAAATAATTAAACTTGAAATACAACTTCAAAAACGTAAACATTAGAAAAGTTGCTTTGGCAACTAACTGAAATAATTAAATAAAAAGCTAAATACAAATACCACAATAAACAAATAGAGATGGTAATGTCAAAATAAGGAACTAGAAACTACTGAAGAAGTGACTCACGCTCCGTCTCCGAACACTCGCACAGAGTTGATGCAGTTGGTGTTGAAGCCTCGGCTCTGGAGGAAGGGACAGTCGTCACACAGATCCATGCACTGACCAGTGAAGTTACAGCCCTCGAACAGCTGCATGCGGTAGTGCTCTCCGTGCTGCACACACACACACACACACACACACCGCTTCAGTTCTGACACACGCTGTTCTACTATAGACTGCAGTAGAATACAGCAGCTGACATCCCATAATGCAATGCTCTTAAATTAACACTGGTATTATAGTTAACAACAACTAAAGAACATGAAATAAAATACAATTAACTTTTGTCAGCTAGTTTGCCATTTTTATTTAGTTTAACTTGACGTGCTAAAATAAATAAACCAGAAAAAAAACACTAAAATCAAAAAAAAAAAAAAGTAAATAAACAAATAAATAAACACTTATTTAAAAAAAATACGTAAATGACAAAAAATAAATACAAAAAATATAAAAATAAAAACATATTTAAAATTGACATACTAAAAAAAACATTAAAACTAAAATAAATGCATACAAAAAAAAACTAAAATGACAAGAACACTAAAATGAAAAATATAAAAATATATTTTTTAATTTACATACTGAAAACATTTAAAATAAAAAATAAACACTGATTTTAAAAAGATTACTAAAATGACAAGAAACACTCAAATAAAAAATATAAAAATAAAAACCTTTTTAAAATTGACATACTAATAGCAAAACAAAACACTAAAACTTAAAAAAGAAAGAGACTTAAAAAATACTAAAATGACAAAATAAAAAACACTTAAAATATAAAAATAAAAAACTATTTAAAATTAACATACTAAAAACAAGATAAAAAACTAAAACTGAAATAAAAAAACAATAAAAACTACTAAAATTACAAAACACTAAAATAAAAAATATAAAAATAAAAACCAATTTAAAAGAATTAAAATACTACATATATATATATATATCTCAATGCTTAAATAACCGTGCAACTTATTTATTTCATGTTGATAAATGCAACGAGGCCATGTGTCGATGTTTATCACAAATGTATAATGCATTTAAAAATAGTAAAGGTTTTAAAAAATGCAAAGAGTATAAATATAAATCATGTCTGTTGTAATGCATGGGCCTCATAAATGTCACTTTAATATGTTTTTACAAGAAAATAGCCAACAATTTCAGCTTTTCTCCTTCGATCTGTGATAGATTCAGAGTGTGATGTGAAAGCACTAGTGATCTCTGAGTCGAAACTAAGGGTGATATTTAGGCTCTCTCTCACCATGCGGACGGGTCTGCAGGAGCCCGTGTGATCGTGTGTGTGTGTGTGTCTCACCATGCGGACGGGTCTGCAGGAGCCCGTGTGATCGTGTGTGTGTGTGTGTGTGTGTGTGTCTCTCACCATGCGGACGGGTCTGCAGGAGCCCATGTGATCGTGTGTGTGTGTGTGTGTGTGTGTGTGTGTGTGTGTGTCTCACCATGCGGACGGGTCTGCAGGAGCCCATGTGATCGTGTGTGTGTGTGTGTGTGTGTGTGTCTCTCACCATGCGGACGGGTCTGCAGGAGCCCATGTGATCGTGTGTGTGTGTGTGTGTGTGTGTGTGTGTGTGTGTCTCACCATGCGGACGGGTCTGCAGGAACCCATGTGATCGTGTGTGTGTGTGTGTGTGTGTGTGTCTCTCACCATGCGGACGGGTCTGCAGGAGCCCATGTGATCGTGTGTGTGTGTGTGTGTGTGTGTGTCTCTCACCATGCGGACGGGTCTGCAGGAGCCCATGTGATCGTGTGTGTGTGTGTGTGTGTGTGTGTGTGTGTGTGTCTCACCATGCGGACGGGTCTGCAGGAACCCATGTGATCGTGTGTGTGTGTGTGTGTGTGTGTGTGTGTCTCTCACCATGCGGACGGGTCTGCAGGAGCCCATGTGGTCGTTGTGTGAGTTCCAGCGCTGAAACTCGGGGTACTCTCCTCGCTCCAGGACGTACTGCTGACCCTTGAAGTCCGGATGATCGAAGCAGATCCAGGCGCCGCTCTCCACACGGATGGAGTTGACTCGGTTCATGAAGCCTCGGTCCTGGAAGTTATCACAGTCTCCGAAGACCTCGAGCCGGCGGCCGGTGAAGCAGCGGCCCTCGTAAAACACGATCTGAGGAGCGCAGGAGCACAGGAGCGCGGTCAGACGACACACAGTCAGGACAAAACCCTCTGAAGATGACAGGAACTCACCGAGACCAGCTTAATACTGTCACTGTGAGCTAAAACCTTTACAACCTTACTTGAAATTAAATTAACATTAACTGAAAAAATCAATAATAATAATCATTTAAGATTATATTCAACATGTAGTGGAAATAAATAAAATAAAATAACTTTTTGACAATTAGTTTTTAATTTTTTTGTCTTTTTTTTTTGTCTAAGGATGCACTCAAAAATAAAAAAATAAAACATAAAACTAAAAAATAAAAATAAACATTTTTAAATAAATGAAAAAAAGAATATAATATAATATATATATATATATATATATATATATATATATATATATATATATATATATATATATATAAAACAAAAAATAAAAATCCAAAGGCAACATTTTCCTTATATTATATAAAACAAAATGATCAAAAAGTAATAAAAAAAACATTTGTAAGACTATGTAGAAAAATTACAAAAATGTAGCATGGTAAAATAAATAAATACATAGATAAACACTTATTATAGACCAATATCATAGAATAAAACTAATGCATAAACATTTATAAAAAATATTTAGACTTTTTTTTTTAAAGATATTCCTAAAATTTAAGTACCATAAATTACATTATAAATTATAGTTAAACTGTTAAATGATTCAGAATATTAAAATAAGATTAAATAGACTAAAACTAATAAATACAAACTATATAGGCATTTGAAAAATTACAAAAACATCAAAACAAAAACACTTTAATAAAAAAAAAAAAAAAAAAAAAAATTAAATATAAAAATAAAATCTAATGCAAATATAAAAAATAAAAATAAAACTGATAAAAATTAATCAAACTAAATGGACATTTAAAAATAATACAAGTTAGAAAAACACGGAAACAAAAGTACTTCAATTTTAACGAAGATTAAAATTAAAATATATATATATAAAAAACAAACTAATTCAAAATACGAATATTGTATAAATTTTTTTATTATTAACTAAAACAAAAAAAAAAACTAAAATTAATTGACTATTATAATTTTTCAGCTAGTTGCCAGGGCAACATTTTTAATTCTAGTTAAGTTTAAACTGAATTATTTAACAAAATAAATTAGACTAAAATGATCTAAAAAATCTAAACAGACATTTAACAAAATAATAATAAAGTAATCTCCACTGATATCTGAAGCGCACTGCAAGGGCCTGGACTCAGGAGAGGATCGGATGTGGTTTCTGAACTCTTACCTTTCCTGAATACTGCGACATTTTCCACTGGATCGTGTCCAAACTCACCCACACGAGAGAAAGTGTGCGAGGGGAAAGTTGGACGGGTCAATATATAGGATCTGGCCGGATCCGCAGCACAAAGATCACACAATGGAGAAGCTTTGGGCTTGTGCTGACGGCACGCTTTCCTCCAGCTGCTGATTCATCACCAGATTCTGCTGCTTCTGCAGATCTCTGACACCAGCCGATCTTTCCTTGCTTTCTGAGGATCTGACACAAGACACCAGGATTCGGGAGGAATCAGGACGCTCTCCGATCGAGGAAACACCAGCATCACATCTACATCAGATCTGAACGCATGACAGATTTAACTGATGGTCTATACAGTTTTCAGTCATATTTATTTTGTTTTCTGTTTGTATTTTGAGTTAAATTCAGTCGTTTTCTGAGTTTTGACATTTTATTAGTTTTATTTTAACAATTCTATATATATTTTTGTTCCATTAAAAAAAATAAATCAGGAAATCATCTGAATGTTTGTAGCTGAAAAAAAAACATTCTTTCCTGTAATTATTATTATTTTTTTAATTAACAATATTTAGAATTATAGTTATTTATATTTTCATTTGTATTTTAATAAATACATGAATAAATAATAATAAAAAACATTAATTCTGTTTTTGTAATTTTTACTAGATTTTATTTTAACTGTCATTTTATGTTTTATTTTTTAAATATCTATATAGTTTTATTAATCTTATTAAAAAGCTAAAAACTATTTTAAGTCATCTTTTTTTAGGTTATTAATATTTGTATTTTTTATATTTTTTCATTTGTATTTTAATAAATACATTAATAAATAATACAAATAAATAATTGTGTGTTTTAAAACTTTCTTTTGATTTTTACTTTTTATTTTTTAAATATCTATATAGTTTGTATTACCCTTATTAAAAAGCTATTTTATTTTAAGTAGTTTTTTAAGTTAATATTTAGAATTAGTTTTTTCTATTTTCTATTTGTATTTTAATAAATACATGAGTGAATAATAAATTAAATAATTTAGTTTTTGCCATTCCTTGCAGTTTTCATTATAATTTTGTAATTTTTATACATTTTATTTTTATATATTTTATTAAAAAGCTATTGAAATTATATTTCCACTATTTTTTAAGTTAATATTTTTATATTTTCAAAGAAATATTTTAATTTTTAGATTTTCCAGTTGCATTTTAAAACGTTATCGATAAATAAATGTAATTTTGTGATTTTAACTAGTTTTTATAATAATTTTTTAACAGTTTTATAAGTATTCCAGATACAGTTTTAGTTAAGGAACAATGTCACATTATTAGTTTTTATTTTATATTTATATTTTTCATTCCCATTTAATATATATATTTGTAATTTCAGTTTTGATCAAACAGGATAAATGTTTTTAGAGCGACACAAACCATCAAACATCACAAATCATCCCAGAATCCATCAAATCCACTGATACTTAGTGATCTCGGTGTGGTTTTCCCTCCAAAATGATGTCACTTCCTGCAGGGTGATGACATTCAGGAAGCGGCCTCTGTTAGTTCAAGGGATTTATAAAAGGATGGACTAAACAATACTCACCAGAAAACATGTTAAGAAAATGAATTTAATGTAATGTAAATATATCCTTGATAGATATCTGACAGAAAACAAACAAAATCGAGTCAAAAGGTTAAGCTTTTTAATGAAACTGAAACAGAAAATGAACTTTTTAAATAATAAATTACAAAACACATACATTTTATCACCTCCAATCACCTTTATTATTATTTTATCATTTTATGCTTCAATCTTTACATGAACTAATATTTTTGTCCATAAATTTAAAATTAAAATCAAAACTGAATATTTTCTTGTTTTTATTAATATCTTTCAATAGCTTTTTTTTTCATTTGGATTTTCAAATGTATTCTTTTTTGTTGTTTTTTATATTTTTATTAGTTTATTTTTATTTCAAATTTAGATATGTAAATCAACTTTAAATAAACTGAAATAAAATGTTCTTTTCCTTAATTTTAAGCATTGACTTTTTGTTTTAGTTAAAATTTTTAATTTTAATTTTTCTATACGAATTTTCAATTGAAAAAATATTTCTTTATAGTTTCAATTATTTTTTTATAGTTTCAGAAATTTAAGGATATAAACTTTAATTGAAATTTAGAAATGTTGCACACTTCACCAAACCAAAATCTCATTATTTTAATTATACTTTATTTAAATTAAGAAATCGATGCGATATTTCCAGGCATAAAAAAAAATTCTATGTGTGTTAAAACATTAATATATAATAAAAATGACATTTTCTTATCAAGAACAGGTTGTTGTATAGACATACGTCTAGTGTTTATAATAAATCACAGCAAGCGACTCGAGAGATAGTGAAACAAAATGCTGCGTTTAATGATTACAATCAAACAAAAGTCCAACAACATTCACTTCTGAATGAATGCTGCCGGCTTTATTGGCCATAATTATGTTTAAGAAACACGATTTATAAATATTCGGGGAACAGAGCGAAGGATGAGAGGTAGAGAAGAGCGAGACGCAAACGTAAGGCTGTGTGTTATTCAGAAAGACTCGGTCTCACACAGGAATAAATAAAAGAAAAATACCACACATCTAAAAAAACGTAAAGTCAGGTGACGTATAAAACCGGTTTAAAAGAAAAAGCGGACATGTCTATGCAGGAAACAGGCAGTTAGCCACTTCAAGTAGAGGGATGTGTTTCCCAGTGTCCAGTGCTGCAGGAGGAGCTGGAAACACACACTTTTCTAGAAACATCTCAAGATCAACGTCTCGAACCCTGTTCAAATCTGGGAACCCTAGAACTGGAGCAGAAACACAAGCCAAGCCCAAACGCCAGCCTCAAACACACAAACATGCTTGCTAGGAAAGTTTGTGCTGGTTCTCTGGTGGGCGGGGCAGACTGTGGGAGAGGGGCGGGGCCAGGGGAGGCCAGGGGCGGGGTCATGGCAGGGAGGGGCGGGGTTATCTACATCATGGAGCAGGATGTCCGGCCCTGAGGAGCGTCACCGTCAATCTTCTCCGCCTCCAGGATTATCCTCTTAAACACCTCCACAGCCGTCTGCCAACACACACACACACACACACACACACACACACACGCGCATTAAAATCAATCTAAAATCATCATCTTGATTCATTCATCACTCAACCTTGTAGCTGAAACGACTTTCCTTTCCACTGACGTCACTTAAACTACATTATATTATATTTACATTTACGCATTTAGCAGACACTTTTATCCAAAGTATCAACATTATCCACATGTGTTCCCTGGGAATCGAACCCACAACCTTCTCTACCAATAACTAAAAATTATATATTTTTTAATTACATGGAATAAACTGGAATAATAATAATAACAATGTTTTTACTTTTCACTTAATGTACTATAATAAATCAAAATAAAATAAGTAAAAACCATAGACATAGAAACAAAAACAAAAACTTGAAAAAATAAAATATAAAAATAAAATCTAATATTATATATATATATAAACTTTATTTCTGCTAGTTGCTAACAAAATAATTATTTTCATTTAGTTTCCCCCGAATGTCCTAAAATAGCTAGAACTAAAGTAAAATAAACAAAAACTATATTAGTTTTTATAATATTTTACATATTATAAAAATGACTACAACTTGAATTAAAATAAAAAATGTAAAGTATGGAAGTAAAAAACTAATTTGAAATAAACAAACTATAATGGTATCTCAGTGATACAAAAAGAACAGTTTCTACTCAAATTTTTTTTTTCAAATTACAATTGTAATGGAAACACAGGTGTCTGCGTCAGCACGCACCAAAGATTAAAGTTTAGGTATTGAAACATCCTTAATAATAATAATAATAATAATAGTAATAATAATAACAATAAATGCAGTGACTGTAAATCACACACTGGGCTTCAGCAGAGAATGAAGCTCTGGAGACTCAATAATTCAAGGACGTCAGCCGATTCAAAGAATCATCAGATCATCAACCAGTGTCCTCTGAGAGTCAGAACACACTACAGGAAGAGGAAGAGGGGGGACAGGAAGCGCATCATCACCTGGTTCTCTTTGGCTGAGGACTCCATGAACGCTGCGTTCCAGGATTCTGCCAAAGCTTTTCCCTCTTCACAGCTGATCACACTGAGAGAAACACAACCAGTCAACTCCAGAAATAACACACACACACAACATCCCTACAGTTAAAAACATCCGTTAAATCAGAGCACTGCTGCTTTTATGCTTTTATGTTGTGTCTTCAATGTAATGTTTTTTCATTTCTGTTACGTGCATTTGTCATTTTTTTATATTACCATTTTTTTATTGTCATTTTCTTCATTTATGAACCAAACCTAAACTTTTTCATTTAGTTTGCAAGGCAACTCAAACTTTCTCATTTTCTAACTTGACTCGTCTGTGTTTGGTGGCTCTTGACCTCTTGACCCCAGCCTCAGTCCATTCCTTGTGATGTTCACTCATATTCTTAAATCAATTTTGCTTGACAATCCTCATAAGGCTGTGGTTCTCTTGGTTGGTTGAGCATCTTTTTCTTCCACTCTTTTTCCTTCCAGTCAACTTTCTGTTAACATGCTTGGATACAGCACTCTGTGAACAGCCAGCTTCTTTGGCAATGCATGTTTGTGTCTTACGCTCCTTGTGAAGGGTGTCAATGATTGTCTTCTGGACAACTGTCAGATCAGCATTCTTCCCCATGATTGTGTATCCTAGTGAACCAAACTGAGAGACTGTTCTGAAGGCTCAGGAAACCTTTTCAGGTGTTTTGAGTTGATTAGCTGATTGGCATGTCACCATATTCTAATTTGTTGTGAATTGGTGGGTTTTTGTTAAATGTGAGCCAAAATTGTCACAGTTTAAGAACCAAAGACATAATCTACTTGAGTCTGTGTACATTGAATTTAATACCCATTCCGAATAGGGTATTCCGCTTCGGGCACACCCCTAATTAGTACCTTACATATTTAAATTTGACATGCAACATAGATAAGGTCATAGAAAGTAACAGCTACACGCAATACTGTAATCCTAAAATTCACATCGTACTTGCAAACTCTCTGCATGCATTATGGTTAATGCCCGCTCGAGTAGTCGATTATTTCCGACTTTCTCTCTCTCACACACACACACACACACAAAATCAGATGAAGAACATCCATGAATCATCATCAGAGCAGAACGTACCGTTCCATGTGAAGGTCTTTCTTATTGCCCACCAGCATTATGGGTACTCTAGGAAAAATACATGTATAACACAGAGACATTAACTGAGCCCCTTCATATCCTCAATACATTCAAGATTAAGCATGTCTTCTAATTAAACATCACGTCTTCCTCAGAAATCATTACATTGTGGACATTGGTTTAATTTGGACAAAACCTGAATGTTGCAAATGCTGCTAAAACACACACACATTAAAAACTAATTAAATTTAATATTTTTGTTTGGGGGGAAATAAACCTTGCAAGTGCTAATAAAATAAATCTATAAAAAAATTCATTTGGGGGGGAACCCTGAACTTTGCAAATATAATTCATATAATTTAATAGATTTAATAATTAATATAATTTAATATATAGTTTTCTTTGAAAACTACTGCACTTTAGAAATGCTAAAAAAATAAATAAATAAAAAACACGTTGCAAATGTAAGTAGAAAGAAAAAAAAAACATTTTGGAAAAAAACTGAACCTTGCAAATGAAAATAAAAGTAATAAGAATAATTGTATATACAGTACAGACCAAAAGTTTGGAAACATGACTATTTTTTATGTTTTTAAAAGAAGTTTCTTCTGCTCATCAAGCCTGCATTTATTTGATCAAAAATACAGAAAAAAACTGTAATATTGTGAAATATTATTACAACTTATAATAATAGTTTTCTATTTGAATATACTTTTAAAAAATTATTTATTCCTGTGATGCAGCGCTGAATTTTCAGCATTATTCCTCCAGCTTCAGTGTCACATGTAACATCAGTCGATCACATGATCATTTAGAAATCATTCTGATATTCTGATTTATTATGAGTGTTGGAAACAGTTCTGCTGTCTAATATATTTGATCAATAAAAGGTTCAAAAGAACTGCATTTATTAAAAAAAAAATATATATATATATATATTCTAATAATATATTTTCTTTACAATCACTTTTTATCAATTTAACACATCCTTGCTGAATAAAAGTATTGATTTTATTTTTTTTTAAAAAGAAAGAAAAATAAATTACTGACCCCAAATTACTGACCAGTAGTGTATATTGTTATTACAAAATATTTATATTTTAAAAACATAGCTTTTTTTTTTTTTTTTTTCATCAAAGTATCCTAAAAAAGTATCACGTTCTGAAAAAATATTAAGCAGCAGAACGGTTTCCAACTTTGATAATGAAGCATCATATTAGAATGATTTCTAAAGGATCATGTGATAATGATCCTAAAAATTCAGCTTTGCATCACAGAAATAAATGATCATTTAAAGTATATTCAAATAGAAAACTATTATTTTAAATTGTAATAATATTTCACAATATTACTGTTTTTTTCTGTATTTTTGATCAAATAAATGCAGGCTTGATGAGCAGAAGAAACTTCTTTCAAAAACATTAAAAATAGTAATGTTTCCAAACTTTTGGTCTCTACTGAGTGTGTGTGTGTATGTGTATATGTATGTGTATATATATATATATATATATATATATATTAATAAAATATACTTACTGTACTTTCCCCACCATATCCAGCAACTTTTCATGGATAACTTGTACTACTTCAAAACTGCAAGGAAAAGGAGAGACAGATCCGAAATGATCAGAAAACGACAATAAAAATATATAAAATAAACAAAACAAAAATGGCAATTACAAGCAAAGTAAAAAATATTACCATTGCAATATTTACTGAAAAAAAAAAAGATTAAGCAAAACCATAAATAATATTCTACACCTGTAAAATGACCATTATCGTGGTTAAAAACAACATCAAACTTATTTCTTTATATTAAACGCTTCCCTCTTGTTTGTGTTGTAAATTAATAATCACATAGAGCCAGTTAAGTCTGATTTTTTGTGCATCTCTGCTTCAGATTTTACAACTGGTTAAAGGATGAAACAGAAAGCAGAGCCTGACAACCTCATCATTTGATTAACATCAAACATCCGGAGACGAAGAACGAACACAGAGCCACAGGTCTGAGATCAGCGCTTACTATCCATCAAATATGATCTCATTTAATAACTCTGTGAGGGAGCGCAGATCTTCTAGAAGAGAGACGTCATCTCTCAAATTCAATCAGATGCTTTGTTTGATTCATAACCCATATTCTGACAGTCTTCAGGAGCAGTGGTCTGTGATCTCTTACCTTTTATTTGACGTGACTGAATACACCAGAATGTAGCCGTTGATATCTATAGAGTACGTCTGCGGGAAAATAGAGTATTCGTCCTGAAACAGAGCGATTCAGAGAACAAATCAATGACATGATGCTTTTAGAAGAACGTACTGATCATTTTCATTTTGTTATTTGCTTTTGTCATTTTATCTGTATTTAAATCAAGATTTAAAGGTGAACTCGTTGACAGAACACGGTTTCTCACCTGTCCGGCTGTGTCCACCAGCTGCAGGTGATACTCCTGACCGTTCACCGTGATCATTTTCGTAAATGCTGGGAAAATAAATAAAAGACGCCAGATCAAAAAACAGAAAAATTGCTAAATATTTTTAAAATCTAAACCATCTGTTTTCTGTGTGAATCTGTGTTAAAGTGTAATTTATTTCTGTGATGCTCCGCTGTATTTTCAGCATCATTCCTCCAGTCTTCAGTCTCACATGATCTTCAGAAATCATGAAAAGATGATGATTTGGGATTGAGTCAAAGAGTTACCGGCCGATGCAAACAGTCAAATCATGAAAACGTCTCACTAAACATCCAACAGTTGTCAAACAAACACTGAAATTTTATTTTCTAGTTATTACAAACACTTTTTTAAGGCCTTTTTTAAGCACAGAACAGTGGAGGTGGAGTCATCGCAGTGGAAGCCACGCCCACTCAAGTAGACTCCACCCACTCGGCCCATTCCACTGACTGATAACTGAGTTATGACACGCCCCTTTAAGATTGTCCAATCATAAGAGTCACATCAGAACCAGGCACACGGCAAGGCAATGCATTCAGATAATTAACACACACACACACACACACACACACACACACACACACTGCAGCAACAAGCCATTAAAGATCAATCAGTCTGTCCATATCACAAACACTCATTTTTCATCATCTAATTTTGTGATTAATTCTGTTAAAGTGCCCAACTTTTCCATATTTTATATAGACTTTAAATGTTATATAAAATGTCCCTAATAATGAAAGCTAATTGAATAAGATCACAGGAGTTACATCCTAAAAGCATAAAAAAAATGTGAATGATTCAGTTCAGTGAGTCAGATGTTGAGTAACCGAACGATTCAGTGAGTCACATTCACAGAACTGATTCATAAGAGTCATTTGCATACAAACTGGAGTAGTCACAAGCACGGTAGAAATGCACATCATCCATAGTCATATTATCACTTAACAGAGCAAATTGTAATTCTAAAGCCTAAATTATCATGATTCTGATTAATTTTACAGTAGGATGTGATCCGATTGACTTACTGTTTTCAATCGTGGGGTCGTAGGAGTCGACAAACTGGCCTTCCACGAACTGTATTGTCAAGGAGGATTTCCCTGAAACACACAAACGTCACACAGTCAGAGAGAACGACCATCTTAACCTTCAGATCATGAGATCAGTGATTCATCAATCTATATGTGATCTAGGAGCACAAAAGCAAACTTGAGTCTCTGGGGTATATTTATAACAACAGCAAAAAATACATAGTATGTGTTAACATTATACATTTCTCTTTTATGCCAAAAATCATTATGATACTAGGTAAAGATCATGTTCATGAAGATAATTTGAAGATAACTTCCTACCGTAAAAATATCAAAAAAAAATTTATGCAAAATATGATTTCTCTGATTTGGATCTCAGCGTGTGATGAAACACGTCTCCATTCAGAAGAGCGTTTGTGATGAAGCTGCCAACAGTGGTAGTAACCCAGGACACACACACACACACACACACACACACACACACGAGTGTGTGGGCAGATTCGCCCTGCAGCCTGTTGCTATAACAACGGTCAGTTCCTCTCCGCATCCATTCATTGATAGGGAAAAGTCCACAGGAACATCGGGAGGCTCCAGAACGGAAGAGCGGCTCTTTGAAGGATCATTAAAATCAACATTTATTTTATAAGCTTTTGTTCGAACCAGCCGACTGACTCCAAACACTATTCTTCAGTCACAACAAACATAAAACAACTAACTCCATCACGAATTAACTGGATTTTATCTGACTTTTATTTTGAAGGGTTGCCGCTAATACCTTTACAGTTCTGTGTATGTGATATGAGGCTAGTATTATTTAAATCAAACGGTCAGATGCTCATGAAGCGACTCTCAGAGCAGTTCTGGAGATGCACCATCATTATATACATTTTTATATTATATCTATTATACATTGATCATGTTAGTTCATAGTGAATAGACTACGGATTAAAGAAACAACTATAAAATGTAAAAACACATTCCCTATAGGCCTAAATACAAACAGGATGTCTTTTAAAGATGCCAAACTTTAGGAGGGCTCAGATATTTGGCCTCTAGAGGTCGGTTTTGTAAATTATCGGTATATATTTTACCGATAATGCTCTATTCCAGCAATTTATCGGTACCGATAAATTGGCTAAAACGATCAGTCGGTTGACCACTAATATTAAAAATTGGATTGTCTATTGTACCATCTCTGGAAGACAGAGAGAAGAGGACGAAAGGATGATAAAGTAATCAATTAATGGCGTCAACCAACAGAAAACCATTTAAGAAATGAAGCAAGCTGAAGAAAACAACAAAAATTAATATTTGTTTCCATTAGAAGATATGAATCCTTCACGATCAGACTAGGGTTATGAATTAAGAGTCTATAAAGGCTTTGCAACTCAAAGTAAGCTTCGAGTTGATCGTTACAAGCGTTTCTCGATAGTAAAGCCATTAGAGAGCAGCAGCTGCCCTGCCTTCCCTCCGTTTTAATGGAAACACATCGATTTCAAGCAGAGTTCCTCATCAGCTTCTATAAATAGAGCGTGAAACAGGAGCAAACGGATCAGGAACATGTAGTTCCCATCGGCTGTGTGTGACCCCCTGCAAACACAGCCCAGATGTGGGCGGCAGTGACCGCTAGAGTGGACACTCAGAATACTGTACTCTACAGCATCAGACCGGTTTGATGACTTTATACTGCACTGCTTTTGGAATCAGAGTCCAGCATCAGCATCAGAAACTCAAAGGCCTTCATTAGTGAGACTAGTGAAGATTACGGCATTGAGTTATATTGAGAAGAGAGCCAGAAATGTCACGAGCACAGAACTGAGACGGCTTAAACGTACATCATGGTATCTGAGGTTAAAGTTCACGTGCATCTGCCATATTGAAGCCTGAAATTACTTTATAAGAGCTGACAGCTTCATTAAATTAAACCATGGATTTTTCTGCACGCTTTCAAAAATATGTTTTAGCAAATCACTCAAAAACAGATTCATTGTTTGTAGTATGAACATGTAAAATGATATATCATAATAATGATTTGTATAAACCCAATCACATACTTTAAAAATGTTTATTAATATTTTGAATTGTTTTTTATTTTCTGTTCTGTATTTTTTTATTATCATTTTGTTTATATTTTCTGCTTTTGTATTTTTTATTAATATATTTTTTCTGTTTTTGTATTTTATTTTAGTTAAAGTTTTAGTAATTGTGTTTTTTTAATGTGTCTATATAGCTTTTATTTCCGTTTTATTTTTATTTTTATTTTTTTTCCATTAAGTAAATAAAATATATATTTACATAAAATAAATATAAAAATATAAAATATATAGCCCCCCCCCCCTTAAAATGTAAGTAATTTTTTATGGTTTTCATTTTAATTTCAGTTCACTTTAATAACCTGGATGCACTGAAATGTTGGCGACTGAATATATTAAAATAAAAACAGCATTAAAAAAAACAGATATAAATATAAACGATTGCTTTGACTGCTCAATTACCAAAATTTTATGTCTCTGCTTTCAACTACATAAAACATTCATTTCATTTTTGGTATAAAAATAAAATATACCATTTTGGTGCATTTATTTATACACATACACCACACAAAGCAAACATGACTTGATTAAATGCTGGAGGTGTGGTGGTGATTGTGTGAGCACAACTGCTCTCAAAGGCTGAAGTGCACTCGTGTGTGTCCTGACGTGATGTTGGTATGTTCTCTCAAGCGTCACACACATCAGCACACGCATGTTCTGTGTAAACGCTGAACTGCAGAGAGAAGAAATCTGCTCTAAATGACACAATCCCATTCAGCAGATCAGGATCTGACTCCAGTGGGCTGATGGGAAAGATCAGAGTCCGACCTTCTGAGTCACTCGTTGTGAAGAGAAACACATTAAAACTGAATATAGAACTAATTCTACACAAAATGCGTGTTTGAGATCAGATCAGGATCTTGTGATATGAGCTTGTTTTCAATTAAATAGTTTTTTTAGATGGCTGATACAGATTGCTGATATAAAGTTGGTATATACAGTATATATGTTATGTATATATATATATATATATATATATATATATATATATATATATGTTCAGATGTGTACACACACAGAGATTTTTTTAAACATTTGTACACATTTCCCTAAAATATATATATTTTTAAAAGCATTATTTATTACCATTGACTGTTAATTGGAACTGATATAAAGTAGCAGGTACTGGCTGATGCCGATAATCTCAAAATATCGGCCGATATATCGGTTAATAAACTGATATGGGTTACAATTAAGACTGGGATCTGGGCTCTGATTGGATAATCTTGCAACGTCTAAACTCATTCACAACAGCACACTGTAATTTATTCAGAAATAATGCATTAATATATTAATATAATAAATAATTATATTAAAATAATTCAATTATAAAACTATTATTATAATCTAAAATAAAAACAGATCTAAATAAAAGCAAAATATACAATTAGACATTATAAATAAATAATGTAAATAATTAGAAAGCTCTTTATTGTCAAGTATGTTTGCACATACAAGGTTAATTGATTAATATTATATTAATTCCTATAATACATAATTATATTAAAATAAATAATTCAATAATAAAAAATACATTACATTTTAAAATAAAAAGGATATAAGCATAGTATAATTAAATAAACAAATAAATATATAAATCTATCCATCTATTCAACATTATTTTGTTCTATCTATACATCTATCAGTGAAGAACTACAGTGAGTAGAATAAAATAAATCAAAAACTAAATATTTTCCAAATATAATATCATACTCAAGTATAATAATCAGAATCAAGTCTTTATACATGAAAATATTTAGCAGTCTTATGTTAGGATGCTCATATTTGTGTCTCTGATTGAAACCCTTTTATAGAAATATCATGAAGCTCCTGTAAATGAATACAGGCCTCTATGAGATGCTGACATGTGTACAGAAGATACGAACAGACAAACAGAATGAAAATGCATGAAATAATAAGCACTTAGAGACTCGACTGAGGCCTGCATGCATCTGCAGAACCGCATTCGCGTCCCAAAGACAGGTTAGGGTTAAATGCATGAGGATGCACGGTGCGTTTCAGGATCTGATGTGTCACAGAGCGTGCCTACTTCAGCCTGTGATCAAATGCATGCGTGAACGACGGGTGACATTCACACGAATCTCATGCATTGCCATCCGATGCAAACGACGCGTCGCAACGCGACTTACCGACGGATCTGTAGCCCAGGACGGCGATCTTTCGCGATTTCGGCTGCGGCATCTTTATCTGTTCTCTACCGCATCAATATCCACATGAAAGAGGAGGGTGCGTCTGGTCTGAACAATAGAAATCACATGGGTTTGACCCGGTTCTGAGTTTCAGCGTCGTGAAGATTAAAAAGGGAAAATAGTATGAAATCCGTTCCGCCGAGCGAAGCGAGTATTTTCGATGAATTGCGAGGAAAGTCTGAGACTGAGACCCTGCGTCACTGCCCACCGCGAACCTGCGTTAATTATGCAAGAATTAGCGCGCTGGATTGGCTGAACTCGCTCTGACAGGCGGGGCGCGTAGCTGTTAGTCGCACAACCATTGGCTGAGCGGAACTCAACGCTTCTAGAAGTGCGGATGTGATTGGATGACAGCAGCTGTCAATCATAAAACGCCGGATTAAACACATATGCGACTTGATTTGATTTATAGGCTTGAAAAGTTCAAAACTGCAGTTACCCCTGATCATTAGTACTATTCAATACATCCAATACATAACTAATACTATCCAACATATTCAGATAATGATAATAGGCTATATATCTGAATATTTAACATATTTATAACATATTTACATTTCAACATTTAGCGACGCTTTTATCCACACAATGTATTGGGTAAAATGTTTTAAACTCAAATTTTAAGGATTAAAAAACTATTTTCTTAGGAATAAAAGTTTAGAGTTTAGTGACATTAGTTTGGTTCTTGAAAGCCTCACTAAAAGTCCTTCAACGAGATTCTTTGACTAACTTCAGCTCTTTATGAACATACCATTATTTTTTTCAATAATCTATGAAGTTATAATTATTGAACTCTTCAAATTACAACACAAACCTTTTCATTGTTCCAAGCTTCAAAAGTATATCTTTGGAGTCTCTCTTTGGCTCTATATTTGTTTTTCTTCTTGATTTACATGAAGTTAAGAGTCAGTCTCTTCTGGACAGACACATGTGAACTCAAACTCACAACAAGCAGTATGGGGTTTTTAACTGAAAATCACAATTAATGCTGATTGTGTGATATTATTAATAAGCCTACAATATATAGGCCTACCAATAAAATACCAATCCGTTTTAACCAGATACAGTTGTGATAGATTGCTTTTCGATTTCAGAAAATATCAATTTTGTCTGATACCCAAAACTGCATTTCTATCCGCCTGAGAGAGAGAGAATAACAGAGAGGTGATTTTAAAACAAGAGAGCTGATGTGTGGTTTGTTAGGATATAGAACAATATTTGCCTGAGATACAACTATTTGAAAATCTGGATTCTGAGGGAGCAAAAAAAAATATATATATATATATATATATTTAGAAAATCACCTTTAAATGAAGTTCTTAGCAATACATTTTACTAATCAAAAATTTAGTTTTGAATATTTAACCCGGTAGGAAATTTACTAAATATCTTCGTTTAGTTTAACAAACGGAAAATGAAATTTTGGCTCGATTTCTAATTTTTTCGTTTGAGGTTTAGAAATTAGGTGTGTTCGACATCGGCTGCGGCTGGATGCAACCGATCGGCGAGAGTAGCCGCGTGCAGGTGGGGAGGAGCTGAAAACGGAGATATGAAGCCGGACACGTTGTGGCTCCCGTAGTTTGCTGCAATTACGTCAGTCATGGCAGATCACGTGGCGATTGCTTACTTGATCGCGTTTAATGTGTGTATAAGTGGTGTTTTGGAAGGGTCTTGAATGTTGTTAAGTTGAAGTTACAGCAAGTTGTTAGCAGTTTGCTAACCACATGCAGGTGAAGTATAAACACAGCAAAATAAACTAAAGAATATGAAGAAACCAAACAAATGGAGGAACATAATGTATTATGTATCATTTGTATAGGAGCATACATTTATGACCACATTAGATTGTATGCTTTTAAGATTAACATGTTAGTTCTTAAAAATGCTCATTTGAATAGGTTATGCTGCTGAATACTGTAAAAGGTCTGTATAAAAAAGAAAGTCATGCAAAATAAACATACACAAACTTTATATTAACAATAAAGTAAATACAGTAAAACAATTTTTAATAAATATGATTTATAAGATGAAGACGACATAAAAACGTATTGAACTGTTTTAAAAGTCCATATGAGAATTTCTGAAACTGAAGCCGACTCGCAATAAACTTGAAACGCACGTCATCGGTGTCATCAGTGAATCCAGCCAATCGTGGATCAGTTGTGTCGTCATCAGAATCTGTGCAGCCGCTCTTCAGAAGCTGCGCTGGCTGAGTTCTCCGGCTACTCTCGAATCGCTCTCGTGGTACTTTGACGGCACACGTCACAGTCACGTGGCGTCAGCGCTGTATCAAGTCGGACAAAATTTCTAACCGGCATGCACTGCTTCAAGTCAGCCGACGATCGGTTTGCGCAAAACTGCATGAAGTCGAACAAGCCTATTGGTTTGGCTTCAATATTTCATTCGCACTTGTGGGCGGGGCTAAAACACTCCTCTCATCTGATTGGTCGAATCGCTCCTCCTTCAGTGTGGTCGGTTCATTCTTTCATACAGAATAAGAGTCTTTTAAGAGTAATGTCTGAAACCCATACTCACTGTAAATCAGCATAATATTTGAATCACATAATTCGTGCTGTTGTGACCTGAAAGTGACCCCTTTAAACTATTTCTAGGTTATAGTATTGTGTGAATATTGTCCCACTGATAAATACAGTGCAAATAGTTCTGTCTCCTTGGATAAAAGTGAAGTGAAAATCAAAATCAATAATAGACTGAACAGTTCCATGATAATATGTCTGTAACATTTACCACTCTCGTCTTTTAATATATATTTTTTGTTATATATAAATATATATAAAAAGATCTACTAAAAAGCGCAAACAACTAAATTATTTTTTTTTAACCTAAAATGAAAATTTGTAAACAAGCAAAAAATTAAATAAAAAATAATATTCATGAAAACGATAATAATATTAAAATAACACTGTTGCATTGTGGGATACGGTATCTAACAGACGTTCAATGCATATTAAAATTCACTGTGTGCCTCATTGCAGAAAAAACACACGCACGACAGGTTTGGCAGATATAGATATGTATTTATAGGTTTTATTTTTTTTATGTTTTATTTTTTCATACCAGATAAATAAAAAGTTAACAATACAATCTGGTCACTATTATATGCGTATGCTAATAATGACCAAATTAAAACATGATTGTCACTCGGTGTGCTTCACAAAAATCTGTCAATGAATAAATTATCTGGTGAACTCCATCTATTTACAGTATAAACAAAAAAACAAAACAAGAAAGATCACGAACACAAGCTTTGGATCTCGGGACGGGACGTTTCAGCAGTTTTTCCATCGTTCCACACAAACACAACCACAGAGAGAGCGGAGCGGTCGCCGCACATGACCGGACTGTACAGAGACGTCATAAAAACAATGATCAAATCAACATCCACGAGACGCCGCATTCCACACACACATGACGACAGGCGTCCGGTGAGACCAGGGCAAGAGAAGAAGAGTGTGGAGGAACAGAAGAACAGACGCGAGCGCTGGCTGGAAACATGGCTTCTGCTCCAGGTTCAGTTTCTGTCGTGTGTCTCAGTGTCCGGATGATGAGGATGAAGAAGAAGACCAGCGTCCGCTCAGATTACCCAGAGTTCAAGTATTCCAGTGCCACTTCATAACAGAACTTATACTGATCCTGCAGGAGACACACACACACACACACACACACACACACACACACCAGCAGGGGTCAGTGTAACACAGTCTGTGAACACAATGTTTAACTATTATAAGGCATTCAATTCTCTACTGTTTTCACATTTCAGACCAGAATATTGGTTAATTTATAAAATACTCATAACTTAATATTTTCAACTAAAACCATATCTCATCATAAACTTCTCTTTAATAAGTTAATGTGAAAAAAGTCAACATTTTGAATATCACCAGGTTATTACTGCATTTAGTAATCCTTTTTAATTAAAAAAAATTAGAAACTCTTTGAAATTTTAAATTACACATGAATTTATCAAACAAAACTTAAAAAAAAAACT